>NW_009630918.1:3552-6122 GCF_000690535.1 Cariama cristata | reverse complement strand
CTGGTGGCCCCAGGGGTGTCTGGAGCCAAGGTGAAGCCCCTGACACGAGGTGGGACCATGGCTGCAGTGCACGGGCGACACAGTGTCACCGAGATCTGCCACCATTTGGGCTCGTTGCTGTGGGGGGCAAACAGTGCCTGCCTGCTCCGCATTGCCGGCATGCCGTCTGGGAGGACAGACTGCAGGCAGCTGTCCTGCCCCCGCCTGCACACAGCAGTGGTAAGGCGCAGGTGGTGGCATGGGCACATGTGGTCAGCGTCGCCTTCCGCCGACAGCTTTGCCATGGGCCAGATGCCAGGTTGGGGCAGCAGGGCACAGGATCAGGCCAGGTGTGGGGTGGGGCTGCTCTGGCCCCATGCTGGCACCTCCTCTCTGCTGCCTCCATGCCCTATTCCGGGCCTGGCCCACTGCCTGCCGCACATTGCTGGGGGGTCATGCTGAAAGGGACTTGGTGTCCTGGCTTTGCTCTGGTGGTGGCCAAGCTGGCCTAGTTTCTGAGCAGGGATGTGGGGGAGGCTCTTGATCTCCTGCACAAGCTCTTCTCTCCACTAAGTCCCTTAATTCCCTGGAAATCCCTTGTGCTGCTAATGGTGTGCACTGGCCTTGCCAGCACCTTGCTCGCTGCTAGGCACCAGGCACTGCCCAGTGCCACTGGGCAGCCCCTGCCTGCTGGAGGGCCCCAGTAGCCTGTGGTGATGGGGTTGGGGAATATATTTGGGGACGTTTTGGCAGCCAGAGTGGGAGCAGGTCAGGGACTGCTGAGCCCTCCCGGGGCAGGGAGTGCCACAGAGGGGGATGTTGCGCTCCCCTGCCTTGGTTGCTGCAGATGCCTCTGGCACCCCGCTGGCTGTGAGCTCTTATGCTGCACATGGCATGTCTTCTCCAGGGTCCCCACTGCCTGTGGCACTGGGCCAGTGTCAGGGCAATGGGGGGCTTGGACCCTGAGCAGTGGGGAGGGGGGTGGCTGAGCCGGCAGGGGCTCGGTCACACAGTGCTGTCCTTCTAGATGGAGCCGGATGTGGTGGAACAGCCCCAGGCACCGAGGCTGGAGCCAGAGCTGCCCAATGGCATGGAGAAGGTCCAAGTGAGGGAGCTGGAGCGAAAGAGCAAGTTGAACGTCGAGGAGCTGAACAGGATTGAGGATGAGGATGTTCTGGATAAGATGGTACCTACTCCGCGGCCGGGCTCCTGGGGGAAGGTGAGAAGACCCCCGAGCTGGTAGCAGAGGGGTGATGCTGACCTCCACCTCCTCCTGCAGCTGGATCGGACAATGGACTTTGAGGAGCGGCGACTGATCCGAAACGCCATGCGGGAGCTGCGCCAGCGCAAGAGAGGTACTTGGGGATGATGACTCCCGCAGGGGTCAAGGCTCTGGCGGTGGCACTGCAGGTGGAGCCAGCAGGGTGCTGGAGTGGGGCTGTCAAGCTATGGTGAAGCAGGAGGGCCCTCTGGGTCTTCTGCTGCACCCCTGGCTGTGCCAGGCTGAGGACGTAGTCGTTCCCATAAGCTGGTTCTGGATCGGCAGTAGCTGGCAGGACCCCTGCTGTGGCGGGGACCGTGCCTGCTGCCCCTGCCTCTTGCTGCTGACACTGTCTACCGCCCACATTCGCAGACCAGCGGGAGAAGGAGCGGGACCAGCGGCTGCAGGAGATGAGGAGCCAGGCTATGGCAGGGAGGGCTGGCCACACCACAGAGACCACCATGCAAAGCACCCAGTCAGCCGACGGCTCAGCACACAGCACCGTCACCAAGACCGAACATCTTGTCCAGTCTAGTACGGGCTGGACTCGGGAGGCACAGGGCTCGCTTGCCCAGCACAGCCGATGTGCTGGCCCTTTGGGAGGCCGTGCAGTGTTTTCTGGCACTCTGCCACGGCAATTTCTCTCTGCTACTCTCTTGCCACTTGTCCTGGGAGCAGGACCATGGTTCAGGGCTGTTTGCTGCATCTCCTCTGGCTTGGCCAGAGCCTGCCTGGGGATCTTTAAGGGATCTGCTTTGGCAATTTCCTACCCAATCCTGCATGCTGTCAGGGTGATAGGGGCCTTGTCTGCACCTCGGGCCTGTCTCCTGTCCCCTACATCTCTGTTTTCCCAGTCCCTGGGTGGCTCAAGCCAAGAGTTACTGCAGGGGTCAGACAGATGATCCAGCTCGCTGCTCCTTTGCATGGGCCTCTTTGCTCTGCCTGTGGGGCACATGCCATCTGTCCCCCTTCTGCTGGCCATGGCTCTGCCACCTGGGACTTCTTGCTGTTGCACTATGTGGATGTGAGGGTGCTTGGCAGCAGTGGGTGTCTGTGCGTGCTGCTGCCACCAGCCCTAGCTGATCCCCTGTTGCCTTGCCCCCAGCAGGCAATGGCAGCAAGACCTCCCGAACCACAACCATGGAGTCGAGTTACGCAAAGAGATCAGACAGTAAGAGCTTTTGCTGCCCTTTTCCTGTGGCATCCTCTGGGCCTAACCCCAGGGGCAGTTTCTGCAGATGGCAACAGCACATTTGTTCAAACCAAATCATCCTATAGCTCCTCTTCCAAGAAGACAGGCAGGTGAGCACCAGTTCCCTCCCCAGGGCCA
>NW_009630918.1:2731-3165 GCF_000690535.1 Cariama cristata | reverse complement strand
GCCATCTGCTTGCACAAACCCTCTCTGCCCAGCTTGCAGTGTCCCCATGCAGGGATGTCCCCAAAGCCTCCTGGTCCTTGGGGCATGCTTGCTGTATCCAGTGGTCCCCATGGGTCCCTCCACGGGCACGGTGATGTGTCTGGCAGCCAGGGACCTTAAGCCATCTTCCTGTCCCAGGGACGTGGAGGGCTCAAAAGTGTCAGGGCTGAGACTACCACGTGCCCTTCCCTGGGCTGCCTGCGGCCCCCTTAGCTTCATCTGTTTCTCTCTCAGCATCTTTGACCGTGAAGACGAGAGTGCCTCCAGGCAGAGCAGCTTGGCTGCACTGGAGCGGCGCCAGGCTGAGAAGAAGAAGGAGCTGATGAAAGCTCAGAGCCTGCCCAAGACATCGGCCTCACAGGCTCGCAAGGCCATGATGGAGAAGCTGCAGAAGG
>NW_009630918.1:1033-2700 GCF_000690535.1 Cariama cristata | reverse complement strand
CACCATGTGGATAATACCCTGCATCTTCTGCCACAGCTCACCAAATCCTGTGGCAGCACGCACCGCTGTGCAGCGCTCCTCCAGCTTTGGCGTGCCCAATGCCAACAGCATCAAGCAGATGTTGCTGGACTGGTGCAGAGCGAAGACCCGGGGCTACGAGGTGAGTGCCACCTCCTCTCCCTGTCCCCAGGGCCAGTCACTCTGCCCCTCAGTAACTCTCCTGCTCTCGCAGCACGTGGACATCCAGAACTTCTCGTCCAGCTGGAGCGATGGCATGGCCTTCTGCGCCTTGGTCCACAACTTCTTCCCTGAGGCGTTTGACTATAGCCAGCTGACGCCCCAGAACCGCCGCCACAACTTCGAGGTGGCCTTCTCCTCTGCAGAGTATGTAGCTCTCGTGCCATCACATGGACTTGGGGCGACTCGGGGTGGCTCTCCTGCTCACTGTCCAGGGTGAGGTGGGACACAGGCAGGGGCAATAGTGCTGGAGCTGGGCGCCCGTCAGTATCACTACTCCTGTGTTGGGCAACAAGGTTTGGACACCGGGGGGAAGGCAGTGACTGCGTGGACAGAGCCACGAGAGGCCAGCACAGCCCAGCCTGGCATGGCACGGGTGGGTGTGGGGGTCTGGGCTTCCTGGGTGTGGGGCAGAGCACCCTAAGCTCCCCTGGCCACAGGCAGTACATCACATCCTGGGGTGCTGGGTGTGGGACCACAGCCCCTGGGGAGAGGGGAGCAGGGTTTGTCTGTGCCAGGTACCTCCCTTCACAGTCATAGGGGCTCAAGCACCGTCGCAGCTTCTCCAGTTTCTTCCCTTCCCCTTTTGCTTCTGGTTTTCCTGGGTGCTGAGAGATGGGAGTGCATCCAGCTGGAGGGCTGGCAGCCAGCCCCTCTCTCCTTCCTTCTGTCTCTCTCCCACCCACTCCTCCTTCCCTCCAGTACCCTGCCCAGGGGCAGGGCCAGGCGGGTGGGGGTCCTATCCAGGCCGGCACCCAGGGTGGCGGTGTAAGCTGCAAGCTCCCTGGGTGCTGTGGTGCTGTTTGGTGGAGCGAGAAGGGGGCTGCGTGCCTAGCTCTTTGTGCTCCTGGTAATGGACTTTTTGCCTTAATTGGGGAACCAGTGCGTGGACTTGAGAGCGCCATCGATCTCTCCAGCCTGGAAGCCAGGTGGCCTCTCGTCCTTCCTCCTCCTCCTCCAGCTCTTGTGAGCGTCTTCTCCCGAGCTTCCTGCACCAGGGCTGTGCTGCGTGGTTCCAAGTGGAGCTGGGCAGGAGGGCTGGGCTTGCCCCCCATCCTCCCGGCGGGTCTATATAGGGGCTATATAGAGCGCCGCTCCCCTCTGGAACCCGCTCCCCGAGCACCTGGCGTGCCAGAACACCTCACTCCTCCTTCTCCTCCGTCTGTCCTTCCCTCTGGACCTCACGCCTCTCCACACCGCTCACCTGCCCTCCCCCTCCCTTGCTTGTACCCCCCCCAAAATCTCACTGAATGGCCTTGGCACGGCAGTGCCTGGAGCCCTCCTGCCCCTGCATTGCACACCCCCAGAGCATGCAAGAGCAGACCAGCATCTGCCCGGGGGAGGGACGGGAACTGCATTGATCCATGTTTCTTGTTTTCTCTCTTCCTCCCCTCCCCGACTGGGCTGCGGTCACTGGCTTGCCCCTCTCT
>NW_009630918.1:709-1002 GCF_000690535.1 Cariama cristata | reverse complement strand
GCGCCCCGGAAGGCCGCGTACTGTCCGCAGTTGCTGGACGTGGAGGACATGGTCCGGATGCGCGAGCCGGATTGGAAGTGTGTGTACACATACATTCAGGAATTCTATCGCTGCCTGGTCCAGAAGGGGCTGGTAAAAACCAAAAAGTCGTAGCCCACTTTCACCCCCCCCGGGAGCGATGGTGAGAACCTTCCCCTCCAAATATCTGCCCATGCTCCACTGCTGCCGCTTGGCCATGGAGCCGCCACTGCGGCTGGGGAAGAGGCTGGGGGTTGCCAGTGGGTGAGGGGCAA
>NW_009630918.1:361-644 GCF_000690535.1 Cariama cristata | reverse complement strand
TGGGGATTTGGGGATGGGGGGATTGTGTCACCCTGGGGGGCCGTTGGCTCTCCAGCCATGGGGAGGGTCCTAGTGGGAACGAAGCTGTCCCGGCTCTTCCCTTCCTGCTGGCTGAGCCTAAGCCAGGGGATTTTAGCTGCTGGGACCGCTGCTCTGAGTGCTCTGCTCAGCACGAGCCCAAGTGGTGCTGCCTGCGTGTGGGTGACACCCCCCCCGGGATGCCCCGGCATTACTGCTTGCACTTGCTGCCTCCTTCCCCCCCACCTTGGGGTGGGCAGGGGCT
>NW_009630918.1:0-297 GCF_000690535.1 Cariama cristata | reverse complement strand
GTGCTGCCTGCTCATATATGGGCAAGACTGGGGAGCCTGGAAAGTGTGACTCAAGGCTTGGGTCCTGCCTCATCTTGCAGTGTTTGTGTCTCTCTTAAGGGGTATCCCAGCTGGCGCTGGAGCTGCTGCTTCTCTGGGCTCTGCGCAGCACCAGCACACCCCGGCCCAAACAATGGCTTTATAAGGGCAGAGCTGCTCTCCTTCCACTGCAGTTGCTTGGCGCAGGGGATGATGGCAAGGGCTGGCAGTGGCGAGGGGCCTTTGGAGCTCAAGCATGGGCTTTCCCAAGGCCCTAAA
>NW_009630917.1:8184-9344 GCF_000690535.1 Cariama cristata | reverse complement strand
GCCAGCGACGTGTCTCTGCCCGTGCCCCAAAAAGGACAGCGTGGCCCTGCAGTGCCTGGCTCCGTCATACCACGGGGACACGCAGCAGCTGGAGCAGAGACAGGGAAGGGAGAACAAGAGGCTACGGCATTTTGTCATTTACCCGGTCTGGAGGAGTCCTCCAAGCCATCCTCCCCCTGCCCTGGGCACCCTTCCCTTTGCTAGCTCTCCTTATTTTTCAGCTGCTCTGAGAATTAATCAGAGCCACTCCTATGGGCTCCCAGCCCTCTGAAACTGCCAGTCCCTATCCAAATGGATTTTAAATGTTTGCATCATACTCTGGTCTCTTTGCCTTGCCCCTGAAGAAGCCCGCTGCCCCGGGGCCTGGAGGTGACTCCTCGGTGAGAAGGTGGCATTGCCAGGGCTGATACAGCTGTGGGCAGCCAGGGCCCCCAGCCTGGCTCATGGGGACCCTACCGGAGCCCCCCCATGGGGGCTGGGGACACCCATGCTGCCTTGGTGGTGACACCGAGCTGTGCTGAGGGCCTGGGGATGCTCCTGGACCATCCAAGGATGGGGGCCACCTCCGACAGCTCTCTCCCAGTGGATATGGGGAGATGGGCCTCTGTCCTGGGAGTGGGGCAGGCTGGACAACGAGCCTTTGGGCTACTCCAGCCCCAAAGGCAGCTCCTGGCCCACAAACCTGGAGCGAGAGAAGGACGAAAGACACTGTCTGCTCCATAAACATCTCTGTTCATAGAAAAAACAGCCTAAGAAAATGGAAAGCTCTAAGTTGCTGGGGAACCAGAGTTTCGCCCCTTGTGGGGCTGAGCCTGGCCAGGGGCTGCGCTTGCTCGGCTCAGCGCCCTCCGCTCCACCTGCACACAGTACTTCTCCGGGATGCCAGAGGCTCTGCAGAGAAAAGAAATCATCAGGCATCCTGTGCTACACCAGAACCGAGCTTTAGAAGCGTGGCCCCGGAGCGGATCCTGTTTGATGAAGATGCAAAGGAACCTGTGAGGTGGCCCGGGGGTCAGGAGATGGTGGGAAGCCAAGAAGGACTTAGGGACATGCAGGGAACCAGGGAAGTAAGCGGCTGCTGGCAGCGTATCACCTGAGCTCCTGCATCTTCTGCTGCTTGAGCTGAGCGATGGCCTGGCTGGGCTGGCGGGGCCCCCACT
>NW_009630917.1:7217-8152 GCF_000690535.1 Cariama cristata | reverse complement strand
CCTGTGCCAGCTGCTGCTGACGCTCCCGCATCTGGCGCCGGACGTCCTTAGCATGGGCGAGCTGCAGACCTGCCCTCCATGCTTCCTCTGCCTTCTCCTTCTCCATCTGCTCCCGCTGGGCCCTGCAGGAGAGCTCGGGGCAGATGAAAGCCCCCTGCATGTGCCGATAGCCTGCCCCTGGGGCCTCGGCCAGCACCAGACCCACCGTTTGTGCTGACTTGTCGCTGGGACCCCCCACGGCAGCCCCCCTGCCACCGTGTCACCCATTCCTGGGCCTGGGCATCTTGCCAGCAAGCTCCTCGCGCCGTCCCTCTCACCTGAGGATCCTCTCGAATTCGTGGCGATCCTGCTGCACTTGCACGGCCATGCTGTGCTCTCGCTGGGCTATTTGCTCCAGGCGGCTCCGCTTCAGCATCTGCTCCATCTCGGCCTTCCTCCGCGCTGCCTCCTTCTCCTTGCGCCGCCACTCTCGCTCGGCAGCCTCTTGGCTGCGCTTGGCCCTCAGCGCGTCCTGCCGAAGGGGGACAGTGGTGATGCCAGAGGGGTCATGGAAGGCTTCCCTCGGGGGGAAGCACTCGGCCATGGTTTTGCCTCTCTCCCAGTGCCATGGCCAGCACTGCTCCGGGACATCATCTGGCTCCACGTGCTGGTCCAGACCTGCAATGCCCTGGCAGACCCACCGCATCCAGGGGAGCGTCTGCTTTGCTGGGGTAGTGACGAGGAGGGTGGGGAGTGAGCCGGCACGGGAGCACATCCTGTGTCAGCACGCTGGTTACCTGCTCTGCCTGGCGGTCCTGGGCCCTCTCTTGCATGGCCCTCAAGCATGCCATCTCCTTCTCCTTCTCCCAACGGATTCTCTTCTGCTCAGCTTCGAACTTGGCCTCACGCTCCTGCATGGGACAGAGCCTCATGGCAGGTCCCTGCAACACCCCTGC
>NW_009630917.1:2361-7186 GCF_000690535.1 Cariama cristata | reverse complement strand
TGCTGAACCTGTGCCCGTGCCACACGTGCTCAGTCCTGTTACCATTTTCTGCCTCTGGTACTCGAGCACCCGCTCGTCTGCCATCCTCTCCTGCTCCCGCTGCTCCTCCTTCCGCCTCTGATTCTCATCATTGATGCGTTTAATCTCTGCCTGGATTTTCTTCTGTTGTTCCTGTCTCCGCTCCAAGTCCTGAAAACAGTGCAGAGAGTCTGAGGGTGACAGGGCAAGCACCGCAGCAGAAAACGCTCCCTCCGCAACTCCCCGTCTGCCTTCCTCAGGGCCCAGCAGCACACTCGGGGCGAGGGAGGGCTCAGCAGCTTGGCTCACTTTCTGAGGATGCCTCAACTTCCCCAAGAGAGCAGAGCTTTAATTCTGCCGCCTGCTGTCTCCACACACCAAGTCTGACTTACCCAGCACTGGGTCACCCTTCCAACAGGGTGAAAATCTAACTCCAGCCCCACCTTGCTCCCCAGCGGGTCACTGGTCGCACCTTCAGGTTCTCCGTCTTCAGATGCTCCAGGTACTCCAGCAGCTCCTGTGCCTCCTGGTGCCGTTGCTCAGCTTTCAGAGCCCGCTCCTCTGCATTTTGCTCCATCTGCTTCACAAGCTCCTGTCTCCCTCTGGAAAGCAGAGAGAGGAAGGGTTCCCTCCGGCTCCATCCCACTCCCAGAAGCAGAAATGCCAGCACGGACACGGCTGCCCAGTCCAGCCGCAGTGGTTGGGAAGTGTGCTGCGGCACGAAGCTGGCAGCTGGAGGTTACCCCAGCTCCGGCACAAGGCCTGGGAAGAGGACGGATGCCTCTGCAGAGAAAAGGGACCCTTTTGCAAACCTGATCAGCTCCTGCTTCCTCCTGAGCTCCAGTTCCTCCTGCATCTTGTCAGCCTTTTCCCTCTCCACCTCCATCATCTTGGCCAGGCGATTCTCTTCTTCCTGCAGCTCTTTCGCGATGAGCTGCTTCTCCAGGATCTGCATGTCGCGGACCATGTGGCACTTGGCACTGAGGACCAGCTGTGGGGACAACAGGTCTCCCTGGTCTCTGAGCCAGACGTGGCAGCGGCAGGAGGGGACAACATACAGAGGAGGAGAAGGGAAAAGGGAAGGAGAGGAAGACCCTGGGGAGCAGCAGGTAGAGCAGGGTTTAGGTCTAGAGCGGCCGGGTGAAGCTCATGGGGGCTCTCAGCAGCCCGTCCGAGCAGGCAGCTCACAATGCCAGCAGAAGACCTCGTTGTGCGGGGTGATGCAGGGCAGCCCCCGGCCCTACCTCACTGAACTCCTTGATCTCCTCTTCCTGCTCCATGCGCATCCTGCTCGCCCGCTGCAGCAGGTCCTGGGCCCGTTCCCGCGCCGCCGCCTCCAGCTCGCTCGGCTTCCCCGTCTGCTGCTGCAGGACGGCTTTTTGCTTTGCCGCGCTCTTGCGCTCGCTCACTGCCTCCTGAGGGGACAGGCAGGGCTGCCAAAAGCTGGACACCCTCCCTGGGCAGCCTTGCGAGGCTGAGCTTGCCCTTGGGTGCTGCAGGGCAGCCTGGCTCACGAGGGGCACGCTCCACCGCACCGCGTCCCCGGCATGGAGCCGAGGGGCACGGCAGGCTCCTCCGGCCCTGGCACAGGGGCTGGGTAGCCCTTTCCCACACCCCTATTAAGACACCCCACTCCCTTTGCAGGGTGGCAGAAATACAGCACAGAGGCTTCATCACAGCCGCCGGGGTCACCGCGGACCAAGGGAGCAACCAGCGTAAGATTGCTGGATGCAACCAGCGTGGGATTCCTTCCCCACCCACGGATCAGGCAAACCCAGGGATCCTGCACAGCCCTCCCTGGCTGGGGGTCAGAGGACCCCTGAGACACACAGCCATGGGCGCACCAAAACGTAGATGAAGGTGGTGGCTCCTGAGCAGAGCTCCGGGGACAGCCCCAGCTGACGTGTCTCTGACCCACAGGGTTGGCTCTACCTGGGTGCATCCACCTACACCCGTATCCCGAGACCTGTCAGCAACCAGGAAAAGAAATGCAGGAGGGGAAATGCCTACGAGAACGGCTTCCTTTTCTGCTTTGAGGGCTGCCAGCTTGGCCTCACGTTCCTCCTTGGTCAGGACTCGAGCTGCTTCTTTAATGCGCTGGAAATCCTCCTGACTGATAATGAGGGATGCTGCTGGGTTCTCTGCAGGGACGCTGGTGGTACGGGGAGCGGGGCACAGAGAAAGAGCAGTCAGTGGCACGGGGTCTCCGACAGCTCCCTCCGTTCCCTGCTCCGCTGAACCTCCCTGCCTGGGCTGCCCACACCAGGAGCGGCTCCGTGACCAGGAGTCACCCGAGAGCAATGCAGGAAGCACTTGAGCTGTGGGGACCCGACCGTCCTGGTCAGGGGGAGGAAGAAACAGAAAGTGCAGTGAAAGCAGTACCACACTGTGATGCACGGGGGACAGGATGCTCGGCGGGGTGGCCAGGGGCCTCCTGGGAAAACCCCAAAACATTCAGCATGGGCCTAGTCAGCCCCCCCAAAAAATGCTGAGAGTATTTCAGTCCAAATTGACTTTCCCAGCTCTCATTTGGGAAAATTTTGACCACTTCCCTCCCCACTTTTCCAGCAGGACACGCTGCTCATCCCTGCCTCCCCAGACTGACTGTCGCTGCTCCTTCATGCAGGATCAAAATCTCTGTTCCGTGTGGACAGATTTTTGGGGACCAGAAGCTGCCTTTTCTCTCTGTTTAAAGACACTCTGCCTGCTCAGGCTCCAGATCTGCACAGCAGAGCTTGGCTTCAGCTCCTCTGCCCCGGGAATCCACCCAGCACGAGACGAGGAAATGCCACGCTGCCCAAAGACGGAGCACCCTCTCCCCTCCCGGCGCTGGCAGGTGTCCCTCCAGCTGTCACCCCAGCTCTGCAGGACACTGCAGAGCCACGAACTCTGCCCCTGACTCACGCTGTGGTTTAGAGGAAATCACCAAAGCTCTGGGTGCCCCCATTTCCCCACTTGTAAAAATGTGGATAATAATACAGGGCTGTTTTCCAGGGGAGTTGTAAGGAGTTAATTACTCTTTGTATTACTCAGATACCATGGTGACGCGTGTGGTGTAGGAGCGTATATTAACCGAAAGCAGAGAGCACTTTGAAGATGTTCAGGAGTAAGAATTTACTCATTATTATTGTGTGTCACCTTTCATCCACCCTTGTGAATATGAACAGATACCTGCATAATGATCGCTCGAGAGCTGCATCACAACATCGGATTCCAGGACGCTTTAAAGAATGGCTAATGGTCACAACGGCACTAATAAATGTAATGATACAGTGGCCACCGCTTTAGTCGTCCCAGTGTTTGGGTGAGCAGCCTGGGATGTCTAGGGCCTGATTTTCAGGAATTAAACCAGCACAAACAGTTTCCATTAGCTTCAGCTGGAGCTGCGGCTGTGCGCCACATCTGCAAATCAGCCCCCGGCTTTGGCAGCAGGGTCAAACAAGAACGTGAACGTATAAACCAGGTACTAGCCTCAAAAGCCTGAACCAGTGCCTCTCTGCCATTTCACTCTCCACAAAACCCAAACCCAAACCATCCGTGGGGCGGGTGTCACTTTTTACAGGGTGTAAGAGCATTACACATAGGTTCAAAACAGGAAGCGAAGATGAACCTCACACTGAACAACTACAAGGAAAATTTAGGGAGGTCAAAATGAGGCTAAATTGGAGCTGGCCAGGATAATAGCCCTATTCTTGTCTATGAGCTGCAGGCTTCTAACAAGGTGTAGTAATTAGGGCCAGGGTTCTTACAGTTCAGCCTTGCTTATAAAACATCCCTGTAGAGAAACACACAGCTCCCAGTGCGCAGGGGCTGCAGGCAACGCTCCACTGCCGCCTTCACGTGGGGCTTTTCAGCACCAGGGCATGGGAGGCAGTGTTTGATACGTGATGTGGGGCAGGTGCCACCCTGGGGGGCTGTTCAGCCCAGAAGGAGCTTTTCTGGCTGCTGAGAAGGTTTTATGTTGCTTTTTTACTGGTTTTTATGATGATTCAGTGCCTCTGTAACATGCCCAGTGCCCAGCGCTTGCTGGCTCCATTGCTGCCCAAGCCGGGCGTATCGGAGTGCTGCTGCCCATCCCTCCTCCCCTGAGATGTCCTGGCAAGCGGAGGGACGAGTGCTGTGCACGAAGACGGTGCTGTGACAGACATGCAGGGCCCCAAAAGCTCCTCAGAGCTGTCACGCGGACACAGACTTACACAAGGTCACGGATGAAGTCCTTGGTGATGAGACGGGTGGTCTCGGGCTTGTGCCTGCCAGCAGATGATGCTTTTGGGGCAGTCCGCACATCCCGAAGGATCACGATGGGGCTGTCGGAGCGTGACTGCTGCGAGGTCTGCAAGAAAGAATGGCATTTACTCCAGTTTTCCTGCCAGCGGCCCATGCCCACCTCTGGCTCCTGGGCACAGAAGTGCTCTGGGCACAAGAGGACGCAGGTTCCCCTGAGCTCTGACAAACACCCCCTCGCACCACCAAGAGCAGTGATGTCCGGGCATGCGAAAGGTTTTTTTGCCCCAGCTCTGAAGATGTGATGGGGACACGGGCAGAACCAAAAATACCCCTACAGTACCGGTTTTACTATAAAAATCTGGGTGTCAGTCTCTCACCTAAATCTGAAGTAAACAAAGAGCTGTTAGCTGCTAGCTCAGGGCAAGACCTCACAAATGCTCAAGCATCATCTTGGCTACCTTCAGCCGATGGCAGCTGCCGCCTGCCCCACTCCTCACCGTGGCCACCGGCACCTCCGTCCTGCTGAGCCCCACGGACTCGGGAAAAACTGGGTGGAAACCAACCCAGACTGTCCCAAACT
>NW_009630917.1:1867-2347 GCF_000690535.1 Cariama cristata | reverse complement strand
GGGCCCCTGGGGAGGGGGAAGCGGGAACAGCCCAAGGTCTGGCCTTGGAGGGGAACCAGCCGGCAGACAGCACTGGGCAGAAACCAGTCCTCCCAGTACAGCCTGGACTGGTGCCGGTCCCTTTGCTCGAGCTGACGCTGCCACCTAGTGAAGCATCGCCCGGCTGCGGGGCGGCTCGGGGACCCCGCTCCGCACCCCTCGGGGCAGGGTGGGTGCTGGGTGCCCCGGAGGGGTGGGAACAGCCGAGGGATGTCCTGAACACGCGTGGGGCCGCCCCACGGGAACCTGCAATCAGGCCGTAGGGTCTCCGATGAGCAGGAACAGGCACCCCATCCACCCCGGGACGGAGCCCTGCTGACAATCCCACGGGAAGGAGCGTTTCGGAGCAGGCACCGGTCCGCAGAGCAAACCTCCAGCACCCGAGCGGGACGGTCCCCGGCAAGGAGAGGCCCGAGCCCGGCAGGGCAGGCCTGGGCTTCC
>NW_009630917.1:1526-1851 GCF_000690535.1 Cariama cristata | reverse complement strand
AGGGTCGCTTCCCAAAGCCCAACCACAGCGTGGGCGTCCCAGTGAAATCCTCACCCAGGTCAGGGAACCACAAGAGCTAATCTAAGGTACACACAGATGTGTGGTTTCCCTTGGCCGTCTATTTACCAGTTCAGCTTTAAAATCCTAAGCGACTGCTGGAACAAATCCTACAGCCAGTCGAGCAGTTCCCTGGGAACCTGCTGCCGGCAACATTTCCATTTCACGGGTCTGATGGCCCCAAACCATGGGCTCTCCCGCAGCCCAGCACGGCAGATACCGGAGCAGCTTCCCAGCCACCACGGGCCCCAAGCGCGAGCTGTTGAAT
>NW_009630917.1:0-1453 GCF_000690535.1 Cariama cristata | reverse complement strand
AACACCCGTGCAAACAAAGATAATAGTGTTATTCACGGCAGCCAGCCCGCACATTGTCCCCAAAGCCAGGAGAACTCTTTGGACTAGACCTGAATTAATCTCAGGGAATTCAATTAACACCCTTATGAATGTCACAACATTTTTGTCTAACTGCCTTGAAGGTCTCCGAGATAACAGATCATAAACCTGCCTGGGGCTCCTCGGCTTGCAGGGCATCCGAGGCACACGGACCCGGCAGCCCCGGAGCAGGTCGCTTGCCGGGAACGCTACCTCCTGCCCCACGAGGCAAACCGTCCGCACAGCCTCCAGTTGGGAGTGGAGGTAATCTTCATTACACGCTTCCTTCCTCTCCTCTGAAAAGCCAAAGGGTTTTGGCAAGTCTCTTTGGACATACTTGTTTCAAGGGACAAAACCCAGGAGAGGAAATTACAGCTGCAAACGCACACCCCCACGGAGGGACAAGTGCCTCGAACACAGCATGGTCCCCTCATGGCAGCCAGCTGCCCACCGCGGCCCTAGCAGAGATACCGCCAATGTTTTATCAGGCAAAGAGACAGCAAGTGTGAGACGGGCCAAACTCCAGCGGTGTCCAGCCTGGTCCTTGTACCTTGATCTGTGTCAAAGGCGACACGAAGGGTGGGGAAAGCCAGCGGCTGCAGCCATAAACCCAGTCTGCCACGGGGAGAGCACCTGGGAGAGTCGGTAAAGGAGGTGGGGGAAGCAGCAGTGGGGGAAAAATGTCCAAAACACTACTCTTGTCTGGAAAATGCCATCGTCCACCTCGGTGAGAGCAGCTGCAGCTCTCCCCTGGGCTCTCCTGTGGGAGCTGGGCACAGCCGAGGGACGAGCGCAGTGGAAGCGAGCCTTTTCCTTACAAGACCAGAGAGGAAAGAGCTGTTGCTCTCTGTTTATCTCCTCTCTCAATGGCCAGGGCATCCGGCCAGGAGGTCAGAGACCTGCTGCAATTCTGCCGCGTCTCCAAGGGGACTGATTTCGTAGCTCCCTGATGAAAGTCTAAATATGTTGGCAACGAGCTGCTCTGGAAGCTTCCAGCCCCTGCTCCAAGGACTCTCTCTATATCCCACTTGAAATAACGGCTGTCTAACGTACAGACCCCATAATGCCGGCTCCTCTCCTTTACCAGGGTGTCTCATCTCCTGAGTCTCCTTTGTCTCACTAATTAACTAATTACCCTGTGAAAAGTGGAAGCATGAGGCATCACGGAGGACAGAGGCACACGCAGCCCCTGGTCTGGTGGCCTTGGCATGCTCCGAGGATGCAGGGGTGGATTTTGCACCCTGCCAGAAGGAACTGAACGTTGGGCTCCCACAGCGGGGCAAGGAATTAAGAGCGCAGAGGCAGCAGGGCCCAGGGAGAGCTGGGGAAGGGTGCGGCAGCGTGCCTCACCCCGGCGGTTTGGAAACAGGGACCATGGAGGCAGTACGGTGGAGAA
>NW_009630916.1:6891-15843 GCF_000690535.1 Cariama cristata | reverse complement strand
CCTGCGCACAAGCCCCTGCCCCAGGAGCGAAGGCAGGGTCGCTCCCTGGGGCGTTGTGCTGCAGTGCAGGTGTTCCCTGTGACGGGCACCAGGTCCCTCCTTGGCAAAGCCAAGTCATTTCCCCGCGGTCCCAAGAGGTAACCTGGTAACCGAGAGTTACATGTTTAATGAGACGGATATTTTCTCTGAGGTGAATAGATGCCCGTCTTGCCAATTCTCATGATTTTATCACAAGGCTCAAGTTATTTCATGTTAGCTTGAGGTCCCAGCTCCAGGAGACAATGGTTGTATGAGAATCTTTTCAAGTAAGTTTCTAGATTTGGTGGCTGCGAATAACAGTTTAAAAATGTGGCTCAATGACTGAAAAACTTGCAAAGTAAACACCAAGAAAAACACTGTTTAAATTTCTGATTTTTTAGGACAGTCTCACAGTTACAGGATGGGTAAATTCATGATTTCCAACAATTGGCAGCTCCAAGTGGCGTAACGTATTTTTAGGAGCTCCAACATAAACATACAAGATGCAGCAGAGGTCTTCGGGATGGTTAGTGCCTGCCTCGGGCTGCCTCAGGCACCCAGCTTAGTTGCTCTGTCATCTTCTGGAGCCTTCTCTCTACCAAACATGGATGCTGACTTAGGTTCTCTGAATCACACCTCTGACAGATGTGAGATGTCTAAATTAGCTTAAGAAAGTCAGTTTAAATAGCCCATAACCCCCCTTCTCTAACACGGCTGTCCAAAACTATGTGAAGTTTTGCCAGGGGATAAACCTGCCTGTCCCTCCCTCTTCCTCTCAAAATCAATCGTGTAAGTGACTCCATTTCTCAATACTCATGACTTAGGGAAGCCTTATTTAGATGGCTCATTTCCAGGTGACTAACTCAGCTTTCTAAACTTCCTATAAGGAATGTTGCAAATAAGAGTTTGTAACCAGGTGTGGCATAGATTCAGTGAAGCATAAACAACGGCTTTTTCAACTATTTTTGTACACACACGTACAAAAGGACACCTAAACCTAATTCTGTCAGTTTAGAATACATATTGGAGGGAGAAGTTAAATAAACTAAGATAACTAGATTTTACTTGCTCAGATAAAAGTTTGGGTGATAGACAAAGACTGCTGAAAGGGTGGGGTGGGTATATTGATAAAAGTGTTTATGCAAATTAGTCTTTTCTAATGCATTCTTTCAGACTGTTGTGATCTCCTCAAGACTTCTGAAATGATTATTTCAGCCTGGGAAAGAAGTAATTTTCTAGGTTTCTTATGAAAACATTTTTTGTGACTTAGATATAATATTTCATTGGTTATTTTCCCTTCCAAATTAGGGCATTCTTGGGCAATGAGGGATCAGTGTAGTATATACTCTTGAGCTAAATGCTGACATGTTGATAGTCCAAATACTGAAATATCATTTAGGCAAAGATTTATTTTCCCATCCGAGGTGAAAATATTTGGATTATTTTTTAGAATGCATTCTTAGGCACTTATTCAGCAAAACATTGAAGCAGGTGCTTAAACCCCATTTATTCATCAAGCTCAGCTCCCATTTACCTAAGTTTAGTAAAAGCCAAGTTTCTCATCTAGATTTGGCAGGTTTTTGAAAAATCTTGCTAGACTGTTCTTCTGCGTACCTAAAAATTTTGAAAATCAGGCTTTATATTCAGGTGACAGAAAGTAAACAATTTTAACCGTGCATTATTGTTGTTATTGTTGTTACTTTTGTTTTTATTATTTCTATGACTAAGCCTGTGACAACATTCATTCAGTATCTCTGTTCTCAAGTGAAAGAGCAGAAGTGTCATCTTAGGCTAAAATCTAAATTGGGTCAAAACTTTCCTCGTCATTAATCCTTTTAGACACCTGATTGTGAATTCATCTCACAGATTTGTTTGTTTCTCTGTTTTTCACATAAAGAATAGAGAACCTATTTATGCAGTGGCTGGTTTGTTAAATAAATGCAATATTTTAACATCTCATTTTCTGGGATGGATATTTTAAGCGGAAATCCAGATTGAAGACTGATACAGAAAAGTTTTGAGTTCTACGTGGTGGCTCCATGTTGTTCCCCAGTTTCTCAGAAGGAGGAATCTACTCTGCTGCGGGGAACTGGTTCAGTTTTGCACCAGTTCATCTCACAGGAGGTATTAGACATACAGGCAAGTGACTGGAGCTGAATACCGCTCTCTGCTTGAGTTCAGATTAGACCCCAAGTTAGGAAGGAACTGTAGTTTCCTAAGCTTTCATGCACTTCACCCTCCTCAAACAAGACCTGTTTTGACCCTACGTACTTAAAGTGAATTTTCCATGATAGCCGTAGAGTAAAGCTGGAGATGTTTCTAACTCTGATTACCAGTCAGTATAGCCACTAACAGTTCATTTCAAGAACTAATCTTACTGAGATTCAGTTATGGAGTGGTGACAGTGTTTTGAAATGCATGTACAGTGTGTATAAAAAAAGACCGTGGAAACAACAACAAAATTATTTTTGAATGTGCCAGGTTTGAACAAGCAGACTAAGAGATCTCTATTTTCTATTTATTGTCTTGCACTTTGCAGAAATACCTCTCTGCCATTTTATCTGAACATTATTTATTATAAAAATAAAATGTATTATGTAAATGTGAGTTTAATGTCATTTGATATGACTTGAGATAAAATATGATAAATATATAAAGAAGATTAATTACAGGACTTCCTATAAAATACAGAATACATGTTTATTTTGGACAAAGAAAACCAAAGCTCTATTTGAAGAGATGCAATTAAATGCATATATTTAGATTATATTGTCATGCTAATTAGCAATGGTAGGAACCAATTAGGACTAGGGCTACCAAATCACCAGACTACGCTGCATATTCACTAGTATACCTTTACTGCTCTACTGGGTTTTGCTGGAAGCAGATAAAAATGAAATTACAGCTTTTAAAAGCCCATATTGTTGTGCATTTTGAGCCAAATCCTGTTTGTTGTGCTTTCGTGAATTGTCCCACAAAAGTTACCGGGACTACTTGTGTGAGAAAGACAGACTCTGGCTATAGGAAATATATGTGGCTGCTTTAGGTAGCAATTAAAGAAAAATACAAGATGCAAAAAACCTTCTTTCAATTCAAATGGCTATTGTTTGAATAAGCGAGGTCGGTAATCTGTCATTTGCAACATGCTGGAAGTGAGATTTTCATTAAACGTACTATGTCAATGACATGTATTTCTCGACATTACACACCTCATTTATCATTCTGGAATGAGGACCAAGTACCATATGAATGTAGAGTTTGTGAAGGTATCGCCTCGCAACCCTGGAGGCTGATGACCCCTCTTTATCTACACAGCAGGTAAGGCACAAACAGTGGCAATGTGAGCTCTCTTTGCAGTCCCCTGCCAGTGTGCCTGGCTGCTAAGCTGGGGGAACAAAGGAAAGATAGCATATGGATAGCAGATTGTAGGAGCGCTGAGAGAGGACTGAGGAAATCTATGTTGGGTGTGTGGCTCTGCCAAAGATCTCTTGTATGGCCTTGTCACTTAATCTCCTTCTGTCTCCGTTCCCCTTTGCAAACAGGGAGAAGGCGTCTCTCCTCTCCCCCAGGCTTTGCCTGGAAATCTGTTCAGACCCTGAGTTCTCTTGGACGGTGTGCTTGTGCAGCACGGGGTCCTCTCACTGCTGCTATCATCCAAATAATAGGAATTACTATTAACAGAAGAGTAACAAAGAAATCCATGTCTTGTTGATAGATTTTACTCATCTTTTCAGGCCATTCAATCTTTGGCCTCTGGGTGAAGGGTATGAACAAGGCAGGCAATTAGTGTCAGGAGCAGAGCTGTGAATCCTTCTTTTATAAGGCTCCAAATAATGCTGGAAATAGTGGCATTGGTGTTCACTTTTTTTTCCACCTGTCTCTTAATGCCTTTTGAAGACATTTGTGCCAAAATAACATCACAGTATTTCTGCAACGCGCGAACTGAAGGGCTGTGCAAAAGGCTGTATTTTGCTTTACTTTGGCCCTGGAGATGGCTCCCTGAGGGATTCAGAAAAAGCCCTCAAAAAATTGTAAAGGCTGGGGCAGGGACTATGGTTTCTATGTCTCTATTATGCACAGTGCATATTTATGGGGCAGTATAAAGAATAAATAATAATCCACTAACACTGCATTCTGTGCTCTTGTCGACCAATTGTGCTGATGCATTATGTGATGTAGCTACTGCTAATGAAACTAGGATCTGATTTTAGCTTCATCTGAAGTGTAAGTCTGTTTTGCACCTGCAGGTTTGCAAATATAAATAATTTGATAAGTGATTTTTCGGACATACCCATTGGTGGGTATAACTGATGCCATTTATGGGCAGGATTTTTCAGCGAAGCTATAGAAATGGAATTTCAATATGATCTGGATGCCTAAAGCCTCTGTGCTCCTATATCTTTCTAAGTATATGACAGTGTATCTTCCCTTCAGACAAAGTGTTGCTGGTCTAGAGGACATCATTTTCACCTGCAGTTATGCACACATGCAAAAGAAAAATGGAGAAACAATGAAATCAGAAATCAAACCCAAGCACTATTTTTTGCAGGTTTTACTGGACAAATGGGATCACTTTTATCGCTGTTTTTTTTCCAGAAGGGAAACAAAGATTGGAGGAGTTGCTATTAGGGCTTTAACTCCCATTTCCAAAACAGCTAGTGAATTGCCTCTACGTAGAGTTCAAAGTGAAAGGCTGGCTTTATTGACATCAGCTGAATAAAATAAGGCCAGGCTCTTTTGGGAGTGAATGGCTGGGCAAGATTGGGTTTTCAACACCCATCCCAAAATGCTTACTCTGTGGCGGCTGTCGAATATGTAAGGCTGGAGCGTAGTATCCCAATCTGCATGCTGGCGGAGGTAAAGCAGTTGTCACCTGAAACCCTTCAGGACTTAGAATTTTCTTAATGCTCTGCCTTGTTGTGCAAGCCCATTGAAAGAACACTTCAGAGGGCACCCATTTCTTACTAATGTAAACTTTCTGAGGAGTATCCAAAGATATGACCTCTGGGTGAACCTTTAACCTTCCCCTTAATTATTTGTTTGAAGACAGTGTCGAGTTCTCCCGCTGAGAGCCAAGGCCCATAATGCTTCGCAGCCCTATGAGCCGGGCTGTGTGTGCAGGGAAGTGGAGAGGGACATAAATAAGGGGACCACCAGATGTAAATAATAAAAGTGGTTGGGGTTTAAATAAAAAACGAAAAAGCAATTTGGTTTCCCTGAAGAGTGGCCTGATTGAAGAAAAGGGGTTAGTAAGACGGAAAGTGTGTGCATGTGGGGGGTGTTTCTGTTGTCTGTGATTTTTTACAGGCCTAAATAAGCATTCATTCCATTCTTTAAAACCTTGCCATCTGTATACACCATTAGAAGCTCATAGGAGAAGAGAAAACAGTCTTATCAGGCTTTCCTGTTAATCTCTATTGGCCTTAACTTTAGCTGATAAAAGGCGCGCTGGATGGAGGAGGTTCAGGTCAGGCTCCATTTGGTCAGCACGGTAACGTTACTGGAAAGTAGCTCGGCAAATTAAGTCCTATCAGGGACCTTTGTCTTTGAGGATGGAAACACGCCTGGAAATCACAGCGCTGGGGTAGGAGATGCCTTCACCGTGCCACAGTCAGAAGGGAATAAACAAGTACATAGACTGTGTCTGAGTTTTTATTTTAATACCTGAAGTCATGACTAATTCTGAGGCAGGATGACATTTCTGACAACCGAATTATACTTTTCCTAAAGAATAAAGAAAGTCTTTTGGATGTAAACAGAGAGATGCAAAAGAGCCCTTTAGTGTTACTTGTAGCATTTATGCATCTGTCTAATGAAATTTCCACAACTGTGGTTACGGAAGATGCAATCGAAGGTATGCCATCGTCTTTCATTATCTGCGGAGGAATTAAACTAGGGGGGTGGGAGGGAGGGAAGTGCGACAAAAGGCCTTGCGGAGTTGATGCTGTATAAAGGCTAGCAATTTACTAAATGAGCAGATGAACTTAGTTTTCAGTTAACTGACTGAAAGACTTCGCTAGGCGTTGGATCGGGCCCAATGGCAATTATTGGAGGCTGTTTTGGATGATGGGCATGTTAGTATTTCTGAAGAGGATTAAACACTAGTATTCGACTTCATTAGCACTCCTTAAGGGTCACCAGCCGAAAGCCTGAGCTGTGACATAGCGCACAAAACCTGCGCGAAGGCTCCGAAGTGTTCTCAAACACAAAGAGGGGGGACAAAAACAAGTGTGGCTCCTGAGTGATAGAAAATTGCCCTGTTTTGAAAGAAATTCTGTGAACAGGCAAGTTTTAAAATTATTTTAGGGAAATTAATTTGGCTTAGCTTGTGCCGATGTGGATCGCTGCGCATTAAGCTAATAAGAGATACGCAAGCACTTATTTCTGGATTACCAGCAAAATTAAATCCAGGCTCTGCAGCCAACTAACTGCCTTTACCAGCTCTCAAAAGCCTCAGCAACAGCAACTGCCCCGGGTTTGAGATTTAAAAAAAAAAAAAAGGTTATTTTGGGCCTAATCTTAACCACATGTACCTGCAACAGGGGGTTTCTAACGAGTTGAAAGGTGGCTGAGTTTGGGGCGGGGCGCGGTGGCCTTGCGCGGGCTGTCCCCGCTCGGCCCAGAGGTCGCCCCCGGCTGGCACTGACCTCCCAACGACCCCCGCCTTTACAGGCCCCGGCTGCAGGAGCTGCAGAAGAGCAGGAGTCTTTCTGGGCCGGCACTTATTGCTGCTGCGCTGGTGATAAAACTTCAGACAGCCTAATTGATGGCTTTGCTGACCTAACGATACCTTGTGAAAGCACGGAGTGGCAAAGCCTGGTCCTCATTTATGGCCAGCTGCAAGGGTAGCTGGATCCCTAGGATGGAAAGGGAGGAGGGGGGAAAAGTCTCCCAGCCTGTGAACTTTAAGCAGGTTCCGAGCCACTCGAAGAAGTTAAAGAAACAATTGTCTTTTAACACAAGTTTTCAGTCGCATTTACTTGTTCAAAGCCTTCTGGCAAATCCAGCTTTAAGCTGGCTAGTAAGATAAGCGTGTTACCGTTTGCAATTTCTGAGCACTTAGAGGAAAATCCTTTAAAGTGAAATTATACTCTTTTAAAAAAGCAACGCGGAGCAAAACACGTTGCCACACCACGCTAAAATCCTGTCAGTTTTAAAGCAGAGGTGTTCTCAAAACACAGAAGCAAGCTGATGAAAGGACTTCTATTCTTTGTATTCTGTTGCAGGTTTATTAATGCCAGAAGAAGAATAGTACAGCCTATGATTGACCAGTCAAATCGAGCAGGCAAGTTCCAAGTAGTATCTGTATTCAAGTCCCACAGGCGCAAATCCTCATCAAGTTATTCTTCGGGAGTCCCATCACCTGGTAAATAAATGCTCCAACCAGGCATTCTGGGAGATTATTTTTTTTTTTCTTATGTCCCCAGAATTCCGCTGTAGGAAGCAACTTCACTAATTGGTGCTAATTGGAGATTTCCCACCCTGACTCTACTGAAACTGCTTTTTATTTTCTCTCTGAATTGGTAATTGGGTACAAGTAGTAGTGCCACAAGCAGTTTGTTTGACTGTGAGCTCTTGAATTACTCATTGCTTGTCTGCATCCAATCAGCAGGACAATCTCATTTTCTTGCTACCCACAACTCCTTGGTGTATGCATTGCTTTCACTTCTGGAAGGCGAGCTGTAAAACTCATTGTATCCATTCATTTGCTTCGACTATTCACAATATGCTACTAATGCGACATGGTACCATACTGCCAGAAAATATTAAAAGATTATTACTTTTGTTTAAGAGCACACCAGATATGTTCCCAGTAAAACATATGATTTTTGTAACAATACCTTTTCGACATTCCTATTAAAGCACTCGGAGTACGTAACTCTTTACACAACAACTGGTGCCGTGTTAATCATTCCACTTTGTAATATGCATTTCCTCGGCATACTAGGGAGTTGTGGTTTCCTGCCATGAGGTTATGGGATAAAACTGTTCTCCATGTGGTGATGACTGTTGTCACTAACAAGGGCTTTAACTTGATGGTGATTTCGCCTGCTGCTTCACTTTAAAGGTTTTTGAAAAGGTTATTAATCCTTTGGGAAACTCTTCCCATGTAGCATTAAATTTCTTTTTCATTAACAGGTGAAAAAGGGGGAAAACACTAACTCAACTAACCATGCAAAACACTAAGCCAAACACAAAGTGTATACGTAAATAGGAAAAGCCATGTCCAGAATTCCCCTGCTCATTCTAGAGTAGGTGAGAGTGGTTTTATACCTTTTATTAAGTTTCACCATAAGTACCCTGTATCACAGAGGCCAGATTCACATGTAACGTAATTAGAGAGGAACAGAATAGGTACTTACTTCATTAAGAAAAAACACATAGCACTGCAACGGGCTTCCACTGGTTTGCATTAAAGGTAAGTAAAGAAACAGATCCTAAGCAAGTGAACTGACTTGACAAACTTGTTTATTGGGCCCCCCTATAGCATTTTTATTCTATAGTCCTGGTAACATAATCAGCTCATAAAAAGCGCAACCTGAGTTTAAAGTGACAGCCAAGATATTGTATATAGCGTTTCAGTGCTGAAGCTGGAACAATTGCTGATTGTTTGGTATGTCTTCTCTTCTTTCTCCTCTGTGTCCACGATTGACTACAATCAGGTTTTCTTCTTGATCCTTCAGTGAGCCAAGGAGCAGCGTATAGTCCAGAGGGTCAGCCGATGGGAAGCTTTGTATTGGATGGTCAGCAGCACATGGGAATCCGGCCCGCAGGTAGAGCCTTTGTGTCCTCCTCTGCACTGCCGCTGTGCTAGCCTCCTCTCCCCCATTGCTCTTCACCCACCTCACCTGTCACAACTCCCTTCATCGTAAGGACTCACGTTTGCCTGTTGCCTGCCTTAATTGTTTCTTTTGCACCTGGGGTATGGTTGGG
>NW_009630916.1:0-3606 GCF_000690535.1 Cariama cristata | reverse complement strand
CCTGCTGAATGATCAAATTAAATGCAAACTAGAATTTGAATGTCTGCAAACATTGGCAAGAATCTGCAGCTAATTTTAGATGGAAGATTTGCAGTGTCTGTTGTTTTTCCTGTTCATTTTAGATGGGTAAATTGTAAAAACGTTGAGGAATCTGACCTGCTTTTTTTTTTTCCCCCCTTTTTGTCTAGGTTTGCAAGGCATGCCAGGGGACTACGTATCTCAGGGTGGTCCTATGGGTATGAGTATGGCACAGCCAAGTTACACTCCTCCCCAGATGACCCCACACCCTACTCAGTTAAGACATGGACCCCCAATCCATTCATATTTGCCAAGTCACCCCCATCACCCAGCCATGATGATGCACGGAGGACCCCCTACCCACCCTGGAATGACCATGTCAGCACAGAGCCCCACAATGTTAAATTCTGTAGATCCCAGTGTTGGTGGACAGGTTATGGACATTCATGCCCAATAGTACAAGGGAACTCAAGGGAAAAACAAAAACAAAACAAACAAAAAAAAAACAAAATAAAAACAAAAACTATTTTAAGACTTTTGAACTTTGACCAGATGTTGACACTTAATACGAAATTCCAGACAGCTGTGATTATTTTTTACTTTTTGTCATTTTTCATCAACAACAGAGGACCAACGAAACAAGAACACAAATGTGAAATCATGGGCTCACTGAAATGAATATGTCCATGTACAGATCCTCTGGAAAAAAAAAAAGACTCCAAGAGTTATAACTACTGTAGTATAAACATAGGAACTAAGTTAACTTGTACATTTCTGTTGATCACTCCGTTACGTTGCCTCAAATAGTTTTAGAAGAAAAAAAAATCCTTGTTTTCCACACTATGTGTGTTGTTCCCAAAAGATGGTGTGTTTTGGTTCGTCAGTGAAGCCCCTATCCATGAAAGGCCTGTTTTGGCCAGTGAGAAAAGAACTACCCTGGAGATGAAGACGAAAAGTCTTGCTGGGTCTCTCATCACTCAGAAGACTGTTCCAAGAAGGCCTTGCCATTCCCTCGTTTTGTTCCTTCATAAAATGTGTCCTTTAGTTTCAAACAGATCTTTATAGTTTGTGCTTCATTAAGTCTCTCCCCGTTCCTCCCCAAACTATTTTTTTTTTTTGGACTCTTCTTCAAAGAGCTTGCAGGTGAAGATTTAAAGACAGAACAGACAGAGCAGGAGCTTCTTCCAGTAGTTCTGAGCCTTGGCTTTGGACAAAACAAAACTAAAAGTTGGGCAGCTTTCCTCAATGAAAGAAGTTACTAATGGTCTTTGCACCAAACCTAGGACTTTATCATGAACTCAAAGCTTGGGAAAAAAAAGCAAGAGAATACTGTAACAAACTTCGTACAGAGTTCGGTCTATTAATTGTTTCATGTTAGATATTCTATGTGTTTACCTCAATTGAAAAAAAAAAAGAATGTTTTTGCTAGTATCAGATCTGCTGTGGAATTGGTATTGTATGTCCATGAATTCTTCCTTTCTCAGCACGTGTTCCTCACTAGAAGAAAATGCTGTTACCTTTAAGCTTTGTCAAAATTTACATTAAAATACTTGTATGAGGACTGTGACGTTATGTTTTAAAAAGAAAAAAAGGTGTTAAGTCACAAAATGCGGTAATAAATATTTCATTTTTGATTTTTTGTTAGGCTTTTGTGTTTTTAATCATGCTTAGGAGAGACTGAAGTTGTCAGGAGAGATGCATTTCTTATGAGCATTGAGAAGAAAGGTTGGAAAAATCAGAAACAAGCTTGTCATCAGCATTAATAGAACAATTGAATGAAAGAACATCTGAGGTTATATATTTCTGCTGATCATCAATATTACATTTATGCCAGATTAAACAAAATTTGAAATATCTTCTCACCAGCTTGCATTTCAGAGAGCTGTGTCTAATATCTGTACTGTCTGCTAATAACATAGAAGCCGAGTTTGAGCTGTGAAGGCCCAGATACGAGACCAGTAAGCCTGTGTGTGTTAAGTGTACATCTACGTGCAGCCACAACCACACAGACCTTACCTCCAGCTGTTTAGCTCAGGGTTGAAGAATGGCTGTAATGCAGGAGTAGGTTCGGAAATTTTAGAAGAAGAAAAGCAGCTTTGAGTTTAATGAGAGTTTCACCTGTGTGAGGATTGTGTAATCTAGCTTTTGAGATGATTTTACCGCTTTTCTTGACTTTAGTTGTTTTCAGAAGGAAAAAAACCTGAACAAACAAGACCGTCAACTAATGAGGGAAAATGTTAATTTGACATTTTGTGTACAGATTGCTGGTGCAGAATGATGAGTGAGGGTTTGGTTTTACTTAACGGAAAGCATTTTGAAGCAACTAAAGGAGAGCTCGAACTAGGAAGAGGTCAGCATGGTTAGAAACAGCTGCCTTGCAGTGCCCTCCCTGGCCTTGTTCAGGCAGTGGGAGCAGGACGGGGCCCGAGGGGCCGGGGGCAGCTCTGGCTCTATTTCTGGGAGGAAGGGAGTGGGCAAGGGCTTATACTTACCTTAACTTTCTAGGAAACAAAAGGTACTGACTTCAACATCTGTAAATTTGTAACTCTTCTCTGCCTTCCTCCTCCTCGTCATTCCAACCGGCCGGGATGTTATTAAAAACTTTGGCTGACAACTTTTACCTTTGGAATGTGGAAAGAGGCTCAGCCTCGTAGTTAATGTTTAATTTCTGAGCTGAGTAAACGGACCCACGCTGCTGGCGACAGAAGGGAGGATGCCAGTAGAATGGCTGTGAGGATTTATTTAGCTATCGGGTCCTGCTTTGTGGGTGTCTTTTTAAGGCATTCGTAAGAAATGTAAAGGATGATAGTTCCCTGCTTGGCTTTGTTGCTCTCTGTCCTGGTTAAAATCACATCGACCCTTCAGTCGCGTAAGAAGAGCACATCCCAGGTTCCCATTTCCAAATTCCCTGGTTATTGCGGATGCGGAAAACATGAAGGCAAGATTGTTTGAGTTAGCACTTTAAAAGAGAACCTTTTAAATTCTTTTTTTTTTTTTTTAAATCGGTACTTTATTTCCTTGCAGATCTTTTCTTTACAATTTGAGAAGAAATTTCAGAAAATGTCTTCACACTGGTAGAAGGACAGGGAATGATTTATCCATAGTAGATGATTGGTTTTTATAATGAACTAAATATTTTCATTGCTGTGTTGTCTTTTATTTTCTTTCTCCCTCCCCTCCACCCCCGCCCCGCTTTTGGGCTGTGCTCTCCGTGAGATGTGTTGCTGAAAGCCAAGGTACAATAACGTGCAGAGATTCCTCCATCTGAGATTTACTGTTTAGCATGGAAGGTTCCGATTTTGGTATTTTTAAGAACTGCTCAGCTGTCAAAAGCAACCAAAACGGGAATAATGTTTTGACAGCGGTATAGTGTTAAAGAAAATACTGTAGTCTGAATAAAAATTGCTTATGCTGTGGGAAGCGAAGGCTAACAGAAGAAACACCTTTTGTTTACACACACACATGTTTATAATCCCAAATCTCCATTTCTCCGAGCGGGTCCGGGCTGGGAGTCGTAGTCACCACAAACGAGGGATTTTTCTTCCAGATTTTGCTGCCTTTAAGGCGAAGAGAGGAGGAAGCGCACCT
>NW_009630915.1:386-2061 GCF_000690535.1 Cariama cristata | reverse complement strand
GGGGTAAGGCCCCTCTCCCATCTGGAGGGGGTGGCAATATGGCAGAAACACGCCCCGGTGAAAGGACAGAGTCCCGACTCCAGCGAGAGCCCCAGGGCAAGGCCCCCACCAGATCCTGGTCCTGCCAGCACCCTGTCCCACTTCGCTTAACCCAGGCAGAGTTTTCCCCAGAGCTGCCGAGAGGAGAAGCCACAGGAGCCAGGGCATGGGGCGGGTTCGCCGGCCGCGAGAGCCGGGCTGTGCAGCGGGGATGCCATGCACGCTGCCTGCATGTGGAGCCGGGATGCAGAGGTGATAATGCTGTGGGAAGGTGAGGCAGGGACTTGTCTGTGGCATGGAGGGGGGGCCGCACGCAGCCTGGGGCAGCTTGCCGCTCGCTCCCGGGGGCCTGCTCCAACAGGACCTCACTGTGACTCAGTGATGAGAAGGGCCTCGTGGTCTCCATGCTCCGACACCGGACCCCGGTACCAGCTCTGCACCCCAGGGCTTGCCCAACCTAGAGGCAGAATCCCTTGAGCACCCACCCAGCCACACTGCAGGGCCTTGTCAGCTGTGAGTCCGCTCACAGCTTCCCTGCTGCCAGCCGGGGAAGATGGAGGGCTGCTGGATGTACGGACGCCTTCCCCATGGGGGCTGTGCCCCGGTCTGCAGCCTCTTGCCCCTCCACAGGGCCACGCTCCGAGGAGCCAGGCCAGCAGGTGAAGTGCAGGCAGCCCGGGGGCATTGCACCCACAGCCCAGCTCTGTCCCTGGGGAGAGCCTGCCCTCCCTGGGCCGTGTCTGCCCAGCTGCCAGGACTCACCTAGCTTCAGGAGCCAGCCCTCCCGGTCAGGGTTGAAGAAGGTGTGGGTGAGGTCATTGCCATCATCCTCAGGGATTTTGAAAGGTTCATTCTTGATGCTCTCGTAGAGATTCTGGTACAACAATACACGGCGTCAACTCTGCTCCTCCCAGGAGCCCTGCGGACAGGCCAGCTCTGCAGCCCAGCCCCGGCCCCTCCGCATCCCGTCCCTCACCCGGAGCAGCTCCTCGGGTAGGTCCCCTCCATCGTTGATACCACGGTTCATGGCGATGAAGCGCTCTGCCGTGGGTTTATCCTTGACATTGGGGTTGTGCAGGCTGGTGTTCAGCATGATGATAGCAAAGGAGAGCACGTAGCAGGTGTCTACAGGGGCGGAGGGGAAAATCAGCTGCGAGGCAGGACGGCCGGGGAGAGGTGCTGGGGCAGGTGCTCACCTGTGGACTGGAAGACGCCAGGGTTGCACTGGCAGTACCGCTGGGCGAAGGCCTCCATCATGCGGTCGATCTTCTGTGCCTCCCCGGGCAGCCGGAAGCTCCACAGGAACTGCCTGCGAAGAGCGAGGCGCCGTGCTGCTTTGGGGGCTCCACGCTCCGCTCCCTCCGGCCACGCTCACATCGCTATGGCCCCCTGCCAGCCACTGCCCGTCTCCCCTGATGGGACACGGCTCAGCTCCCAGCCCCCTTGGCTCACCGCAGGGCCTGCACGAGGTTGAGGTCAGTGAACTCGTGCAGCTCCACGAAGGCATGCAGGACTTGGATGTTGAACTCGTCCCTGCGGGAACAAAGCCAGAGCACGAGGGATGCATGATCAGCAAGTCCTGTGACTGCTGAGCGGCCCCATGCTTCCCTGCCCCACTCCAGACTCTGCTCCTTTG
>NW_009630915.1:0-237 GCF_000690535.1 Cariama cristata | reverse complement strand
AGAGAGCTACAGCGTCCCCATCTCTCAGGCAGTGAGAGGCCAGGGCCCCCTCAGGAGTCTCGAGCCGCCCCAGGCCAGCGTACCTCTCTCCCAGGTAGTCACCGATGGCTGTCTTATTGAGACCCTCTCCCTTGTAAAGGAACTGAGCGATATCCTCACATGTGTTCTTCAGCAGGTCGTTTTCAATCAGGAACTGGATGCCCTGGAGTGGTGCAGGAGGTGCTGCTCTGGGGCTTG
>NW_009630914.1:36739-37137 GCF_000690535.1 Cariama cristata | reverse complement strand
TGTTCACGGCTTTTCCAGGGGACCAGTGCCATTTAACTCCCTTGTCGGTGACAAGGACAGTAGGATCAAGTGCACTGTCAGCAAATTTGCCAACGACACCAAGCTGTGTGGTGCGGTCAACACACTGGAGGGAAGGGATGCCATCCAGAGGGACTTGGACAGGCTTGAGAGGTAGGCCTCTACAAACCTCATGAAGCTCAACAAGGCCAAATGCAAGGTCCCGCACATGGATCGGGGCAATCCCAAGCACAAATACAGGCTGGGCAGAGAATGGATTGAGAGCAGCCCTGAGGAGGCGGACTTGGGGGGGTGCTCATGGACAAGAAGCTCAACATGGTGGCAGTGTGCACTCACAGCCCAGAAAGCCAACCGCATCCTGGGCTGCATCCCAAGCAGTG
>NW_009630914.1:0-36567 GCF_000690535.1 Cariama cristata | reverse complement strand
TGAGTTCATGGAGGTTATGATGAAAAGTTTGGACCTGTCACACATTGTGGCCATGATCAACAACCGTCGGCATAGTGTATAAATCAAGCTCAGAGAAAATGCTGTGCCAATAGACAGAAGGGTGTACACACACCAGAAAGGAGAGACAACATTGCCCCATCCCTGGAAGCGTTTCAAGGCCAGGCTGGATGGGGCTTTGAGCAACCTGGTCTGGTGGAAGGTGCCCCTGCCCATGGCAGAGGGGGTGGAACGAGCTGATCCTTAAGGTCCCTTCCAACCAAACCATTCTATGATTCTGTACTTTAGGCTAAACTAACCTACCAGAGGGAGGTACAGTTTTGGAGGCACAATCCAACCTTCAACAAGAACCTCAGGATTTGACCTGTACCCGAGTACACTCACACAGGGAAGCTGAGACAGGCAGCAAAGCTTCTTTTCCCAGTGATTTTACACAGATTTTTAAGCTCCTTTCAATAGAAGAAATTCTTTAATCTTCCCACTTCCATGCCACTGTTGATTGTTCCAAGTATACCCTGGGAAACTGTCTGCCATAAACATCCAACCATCAAGCAGTCACTAAAAAACTTCCTTTTTCAGAAAATAGACAAATGAGAATCATTATCATAAAGGCCCTATTATGAGGAAATAATTTATCGTTGCACTAATGTTTCTCCTGATGATATGAGATGAAGAGTCTTTCAAAAGATGTCAGATTAGTACCTGGCCAGCTGGAGCTAAAAGCATACTGATAGCTTCAGAAAGTCAGCATCAAACCATACAAAAATTGATATTTTTGATAAAGGAAAGCCAGACACTATGAACCACCCAGAAAAATCTTACACTTTTCATCTGTTTTTGAGTAAGCCACAAGATTTACTAGGCAGCTGGTAAAATAATGAAGGAAAGAGGCCAGTAAAACTATACAAAGCTAAGAGAAACTGCCTTGTACTAATTAGAAACAATGCGCAGTCTGATGACACTTTATAGACTTCAATTACCATACTCGGCAGGAAGGAGCTTTCAAACATCTGTATGATGATTATTCTCCACTGGGATGTCATTTACAGTGCAAAGTATTAAAAACAGGGCCAAAAAATCAATTATAATCTTTGTAAATGAGCATACTCTTTATCTAAGGGATTTGAACTTCTGTTTGGAAATTGTCTTTAAAAGGAGAGACAGAAACTGATTTGACAGTGAAAAACAGGTTGCAAACCCCCTTTTCGCTGAACCCCCCCCCCCCCCCCGATTTGCACAAAATTAAACTTAAGGATCATTAAAATAATAAAGTACAAGAACAAAAGAATATTATTAGAAGTCCAGCCTAACAAAGCAATGACTAACCACATGCGAGGTTCAAAGAGAGGCTTGCTTTATTTAAGTTTTTAGCTAGATATCCAGAAATACTGTCCATTGACCAGGATTACTTGGATGATTAAAGATATGTACACACTAGGCAGGAATATAAAATCAGATCTTTTATTGTTCTAAACTGTTCTGAACAATTATATATAGAAAAACAGAAATATGCAAAAGTAACAGGGAGAGTAGGAAGCAACCAATAGCCCATAAGAATGTTATTTCAACTGGTCACTATTTAATACATTAGTGCAGAGGATTAAGGATTTTATCCCATAATCAAAGGAAACCAAAATAATGTGGAAAAACATAAATTACCTGAGAAAAATATAAATATAAAAATATAAAATTTATCACTGTAAAATGAAAAAAACTCAATCAACCAAACAAAAAAGGTTGTTTGAATGGATTGAAGGTTTTCTTTTCTCATTTACTGATTTTCGGACATGTCTGTTATCTCAGAGAATATGCTTAGAAGGTATGCAAAAGCAATGCTGAGTTTTATTCAAAAGCAAATGGGAACAGCAATGGTCAACTGCAGAAAATGGCTAGAAAATTTGCCAGTCAGAATCCATTTGCCATCAGAATCCTTAATCACGGTATAAAATCTAGCAATGTTAACCTGAGTTTGCAGATCACCAATATGACCAAGCACCCTGAGTATTTTCTACAGTATATTGGTAAGATGAATATAACTCGTTCTCTCAGAGGCATAACTTATTTGCCTTTGTAAGGGTAGGTTAATGACCTACCAATATACTGCTGTACTTCAAGAATATTTTAAAGCATGTAGTAATGTAAAGTGCAGACACTTGCTGAGTAATGCCAAAAGCATGCTATTCATGTGCTCTGACAGTTGTCTCCTAGTAATTAAGGAGGTACTAACCTAAGGTGTCAGGTTGACCTTTAAAGCCCTAAGCAATCTGGAAATCTAGCCAAGACACCAGGCTTTCTGTGCACTTTCCCCCTCTTTCTTCTCTCCTTTTGCTTTTACAGCGATGATTAGAGAGAAGCTGTCAGTCCCCCTCTGACATTCTGTCACTTGGTCAGACTGGACCTGGACCTATTAAACTCTCATTCAAACTTCACAGCTCATTTCTCCCGGTGGGTACCTGGGGATAAACTAAGAGGATATCCTGGAAGAGTTGTTTTATGAAGCTACCTCTCAGTTTTGTAGTAGGCTCCTATGCAGATGAGCAATTTTAAAATGCTAGTGGAATTTTTACAGTTAAGGCAGTCCAGAACATAGGATGAGATCCCAAACAGTTGTGTATAATCAAAGATGGAAGATGCTTTCACTATCCCTTGGCCTCTTCATTGCTATGTAACATTGTGGCTGTCACTGGTGTTCTGGAAAAAGGAACTACACAATGTATTTAATATCATGTACTCCACAGCATTAAAGTCTGAATTTCACATGAAAATTCAAGATAACTAGGTTAATGCGGGATGTCTGCAGCAGAATTTCAGCAGCACAGCAGTCTCCGAAGCTATTTTGAGCAGTAGCAACCACTTAAGTAGAATCAGCGAGAGGCCTCATTCCCTATTGCTGGGAATAACAAAGCTGGAACACCTCTAACAGGCTACCTAGGGATTACTTCAGCTAAATGCAGCTTTGTTATCAAAAAAGAAAAGGATTTTTTTCAGCCTTACAGCACCATAAAAACTCTTGTTCATACTGAATGACACATGAACAGAGATTGGTGTTTATAATTTTCTGCTGCTTAAAGACTCATTCTTGCTCCCATTGGACTAAATGAGGCAAAACTGCCATTGATTTCAATCAGATTGTCAGTAGACCTTAAAGATAGTAACCATCAGCACTTATTAATATGGAATTACCAGCGTAAAACATATTGACTAGTTGATCTAAATACTTTATCTTTATTCATCAAAACACTTACTCCAAATGAACAAAGACAGAAAACTGAACCCAGACCAAAGGTCATGCTGAACTTACAAATTGCAATGACTGCTGATACACATGACCAGCAGCAGCAGCATAATGTGTATTGCACTCAATCAAACCAATGGACATAATATTAAACAGGAAACACACAGCATCCCCCCCTCAGTTTCCCAGCAGTTCAAATTCTGCCTCAATCAGAAACATCCTCCACCTTTTCACATAAAACATGAAAAAATCCATAAAAATAATGTCATACAACTGGCTACTTACTTGTTGAAGGCCTTTAAAAACAAAAGCCAAAATGAACTTGTGACTATAAATGCTACAACTCTCATAAAAAGCTCTTAAACTCCATTAGTATTATTTTACCATCAGAGGCATAATTAATGTACTCTAAAGGAGAAAAAGAGTGGTAAAAATTCTGAATTTAATTATATGAATGGTGTTCTATATACACTTAATTGCATAGCAGTAACACAACCACTTTCATTACTCTTTATAGCTTCAGATGCCCATTAGCACAATCCCCAAGGTTCCTTATGAATAATTAGATTAGGAAAGGGGAACTCTCTGATGAAACGCAATAGGATGTGATGCTTATGAAACAGCACATCTTGAATCCAGATGCTGACATGACAACATCATGAAGAGCTAATTTGCACATCCAAATTAATACCATCATGATGATAATATAAAAGAAAGATATGCATATAAAATGAGCTACAGAAAATAATGTCAAAAAGAATTTAAGTACTTATATTACAAAAATACATCTTTTTGACATTTTAACCCAGTTGGAAAGGTGTAAATAGACTAAATGTCATATTCATGAGCATAGAGCTACTTAAGCAGACTTATTAGAATTTAATCCACTATTTGGCAACACATGGGCAAGCTGTTTAATAAATAGTTATACCCATCAAACATGTCCAGTACTCACATAAACAGGTGAATACATTTCATTACATTTTATTAAACATCTGTTTCTATTTGATACATTGAATGTTTTTGTATTGTTTCGTGCTTCTTAGGTATATACCATCAACAAAATGGGCAGTGATACATTTTTTGAAGGACCTCTACATGGAGAAAAGAAAAGAAAACAAATGAGGTTTAAAAATATTTTAAGGAGAGTCAGATATTTCTGGAGCTGTCATGAGTTGTCTGTCTGCGTATTTACATGTCTGAATAGTTAAGAAATATCTCCCTCAAATCCACTTAACAGAAAGTAACGGCATCTCCATAGAAAGGGAAATACCTTCTCCCACCTCTCTGGTACTCCTTCATGTAAAGTTTAAAACACAAATACCTGTGTTACAAGGCAGACTCTACCATTTGGTACTCAGACACAAATGTCAAAGAAGTCTGCTGCTCCCTCCACATTTTACAGCATGTAACATACATGGATCCTGTTTGTTTTATGCATTTGAGAATATGTTCTGTCAAGGCAGAGCACATTAGTCTAAAGGATTTTCAACTTTTAAAAAGAACTAAATTCACATCAAGCTGGTGGGATCCCTTTAGAATAAAGAAACATTACGCGTAAACTCAGAAGAAATTATAATACTGCTGAAAAGGATATGGCAGTAACACAAGGAGGATAGAAGTGAATAGCTGGGACACAAGCAAGAGGCATAAAATTAAAGACATGATAAAGCAACAATTTGTGCAAATGTAATAATTTGAAATTTTGTTATGATACATGGGTAAGGAAAACCTCATTAAATGAAAAAAATCATGCTTAAAGCTAATAATAACAATGTTCTACACTAAGTATTTAGGAATCTACTACAAAATATCACTGAGACAAGGAGATCAATAGAATTCAAGTGAGATGTATGCAGTTATGCACTTATCCATAGTTAGCACTAATTATGACAGAAGTTTACCAACTGGGACAGAAAGATATATTAAAAACAAAAAACAAAACCAACCTCAAAACCAAACACAAACCCAAAACAATTCCATATCCTCACAACAATCATCTCAACATTGTGGAAAATAAAACATTTTTCTGGATAAATAATACATACTTAGAGGTAAGTGGGATACTAACAGGGGAAGAACAGCAAACCTTTCCACTTCGTATTTGGGTATTTATGATGAAGCCTGCATTATTTTTGTACATAATATTACACTTACTACATAAGCAACAAGAATTACAAGGTTCTTCATTACTAATTCTAAGAAAACACTTCCTTTTAAAAGAAGTTTAAAGTGCCAACTTCTTCATCACCACATCCCAACAGTCTTTGCTTACTGAGATTGATCCAACACACTTTAAATCACTAGGAGTTCCTTCCAGGGACTTCAAGGGAAACAATATTGGACCAAAGTATATGAGTAGAATACGTTAACAAAACCAAGAATCAAATAACCAGCAAGACAAACAGGCAACATGCAGTGAGGAAACATATGTGAAGCATAAGTGAAAGCTTTTATCGGTATATGAAAGCATTTTCATGAGCTTTTGCCACTGTAACCCTCATGCTTCCTGTACTTACCAGCCTTTTCTTTTTGTCACCTCTTGCTGTGCACTGTCTAACATTTTGGTGGCATGTTCATTTTAATCACCTATAAGGCATCATACACTCTTGTGGCACTGAGGTGAATAAATAACACAAGGTCTTTTATTTTGAGAAGACACAACTAACTGCTCTTAGTCATGATGTATGTTGTACTGAATCAAATAGAAGACAGCCACAATTCAAAGTAGTCCTTCACTTCAAAGGCCAAATATTAAAAAATACATATATATTTTTAAAGCTCCTATGCATCATCCTGAAGCCAATAGTCAACAGTCTCCCAATGCATAAATTCACAAAACACCATGCCTAAAACGAGAGCTGTCATGCTAGTTTTTCCTCCTCACAGTCTGCCTGCCATGCAGTCTGTGCTTTGCAGCAGCAATGAGACCCATTTCTGGACTCACATGGTGCAAATGGATGACATTTTAGTTCGCTCATTCCCTCATCTGGTTTCCTATAATTCATTATTATGTGCACAAAGGTTGGAAGTTCTGCCCCAAAACATGAAACACTGTCAGATAATTTAGGGTGGGTTTGGCAGACAATGGTTTCTGAAGTTACATCAGCCTAGGTCTGTGTAATAATTTATATGCTGGTAAGATCTAACCTAAGTCCATGTATAATTTCATGTACGTTTTATTGCTAACTTGTCCTGTGGAATGGTCTCACATGAAATGTATTATACAACACTAGAACTCACTAAAATCAGGACATACACGCAATCTATCAAAAACCTAAAGAACACAGATGCTAACCTAGGACATCGTCTCAAAACAAGATGGTATAATTTCTGGCATAAGAAAATTTAGGCAGGCATTTTCTGTGAAATATTTTAATATTACTTTATTGGATACCAAAAAATACAATAGGTAACAAAGGGTAAAACAGTTCTGGACCAGGCCCTAAGCCTGTCAATATTTTCAGACTACAGCCAGATGACTGACAGCAGATGACTACCACTCTGGCACCTGCCATTGTTTGGCAGAGCTGGGGTACCACACAGCATGGATGTACCATGTATTCTCTTAATACAGTAGTTGGAAACATAAACCTTTTAAAGATATTTAAGGATATGAATAGGACAACAAGAGGACAGTGGAAGGTCAGTTTTACTGCTACCTCTGATACATCCCATATCTATTATCTTCTTACAACAGTCTAGCAACTTCGCATAAGAACATTTCTGCAGGTTTTTTTAATATAAAGAAGCAATGTACAGATAAGGTTTGCATCATTCATTCCTCCTCACTAGTCTCTTTATTGCTCTCATTAATTTTGCTTCTCTGTCTACAAACCTGTGCTTTCAAGTGCTTCCTCATCTTTAATTTCTATCACCTGAAGAGGCCTGTGGGACTTATCACAAGGGTAATATTAAGTATGTTCACATGACTTTCCAGGATTTTTATGTATGCATCTAGTCTCTGACTTGCAGAGATCATAACTGGAGCTTTAACATTCCTTCTCTGAGAATCAACTAAATGCATACCAAAAGAGATGCAAATTTGCCTGGACTGCTGATAACACTTCAGTCTATTTAAGTGCATTCACAGTTCTCGGCAGAAGTTGTTATTAAAAGAAACTCTTGAGAATCTACACAGTTAAATTTTCACTGAAGCCCCCGTACCTTCACAGCCACCTAGATTTTATAGTTGCCTAAACACCATGCACATTAAAGAGAGATGTGTCTTAAAGACTGCATGTTTAGGTTGTCATAATATCCTGCCCTGAAACAAAAATGAATGAACTTTAAATAAAAAACAACCCAAACAAAAAATGAACTACTAGCAGTGGGGAAAGATAATTCTTGTTCCCCATCTGTTTAAACCAAAAAAGAAAGTGTACAAGAAGAGCCATTTCACAAGTCTTCAGCTAGATCTGGAATTTGAGGGGGAAAAAAAAAAGTGTCAGTTGATGAATTATAAGCTTAATTACATCTGGGATAAGACATTTTAGAACCCAAAGGAGAAGTGATTTGCTGAATGTCAGTATGCTCAGATGCCCACCAGCGAGCAGTCCCTCCTCTATTCCAGGGTTTTAGTGAAGACAACATACATGTCAACCACAGTAGAAGAAACACAAACTAATGAAACTGTGTGTAAGCTGTAATTACACTGTCTCAGTGAATGGCACTTGGGGTATTGTGAACAGATTGTACATGTTACTTCACACAGGGCTTAATGAAGCATTCCCTGTTCTACAAACTTCACCTCTTGATTTAATTAACCTTCATACCTATACATGCGCTACCTACCAATCATAAATGTTGGAAAACCCTTAAATAAACTACAATGCTTTTGAGCTACATTAGAAAAATAACAGAGGCTCAGTTTATGTTCAGTTTGCCAGCTCAAAAGTGAACTGCAAGCACGTTATAAGGTTCTTAGATGATAAAAACTCACATGGCAAATCTGGCCCTAAATCAGCTCTCCCAAACATAGGACCTAGTCCGTTAAAATGAAATTGCAACAAAGCAGAATCAATTCATTCACAACAATAAAAACTGTCTAAGATTTTACTAGAAGAGAAATAAATATTAAACTAATCTAGGAGGCTCTACCTTATAGAACACTTTTAGATAATAAAATACGTTCTGTTTTGCAGAATAAAATAGATGGCTAACATCTTAGCTTTGTAGGCACAGCTTTGCACAATACAAATATATAAATACATAAAACTGTACCATTTTCGCCAACTCTTAAAAATGGAAAGAACACTCATCATTACTGTCTCAAATGTAAAAATCATCCTCTCAGAGACCATAGCAGTTAATCTTTTATGAGTTTAGGACTGAGCAGGCTGTTTACACACACACCCCAGGCCTCCCATTAGCCTGCATCTTCATGTTTTCCAGTACTACAGGAGCTGCACTTTCCAGTCTCGCAGTTTTGATCAGCTTTAGAGCCTGGATTACATGCATTCTCTGCTCCAGTCATTTATGGCAAAACACTGAGGCACTGCAAAGAAATGGTGTTTCCCTGCTGACTTCAAAGAGTAAAATATGCACCAAACACAACCACTCATTCGATGATTTTCTCCCGTACCACTATAAATTCCTGCTCAGACTCTTGCACTCAAGGACAGATAGCCAGAACTTGAAAGGGAGGCTCTATTTACTCTCTTCTTCTGGTGGGAACAAACTGAAGAGGCAGGGAAACAGCAAAGCCTCCTTTCACAGTTTTCTGCTAATGAAGGGCAGCAGAAACCTCAGCCCCTGTACTTTGAGGGAACAAAGAGAAAGAATTTCATCTCAGAAAGGCACCTCAATGGCGCAGGAGCTACCACAGCTGCTCCTGGCAGGCAGGCCACAGCTGAATTTACTTCAGGAAGATTTAGTAGCTGTGTAAAGGACAAAGCAAAATTGACACACTTTCTCTGCTTCCCTTCCCCCACAATTAAAGTTTACATAAGATACTTAATATTTTACTTCATTAAAAAAACAAGTTGAAATCACTTAATACACAAATTAGAAAAACACTCAGTACTGACTTTGAGAATACAAACTGCACTGGAGAAATATTAGTAAATTCTTCACAACAACAAAGAGCAAGTGAAAGCTGCAGAGATAATTTATGTGAATCTCCAAAGTCATTTTAATAGTATCTCTCATAAAAAATTAATCTGCAAAAGTTAGCAACCATGACACAGAGGAGGAGAACCAGTGGACTGGATAGAAGTTGGCTGAGGGATAAAAGGGAAAGTTTGCCAGCCACAAAAAATGAGGACTCTTTGCATTTTAAAATTGAATAGTCTATTTTTTCGTTCAGTGCTAAAGATTTACAAGCAAAAAGTAGAAAGACCTCCCTACAAGCCTATGAAGCAACACAGATTGTTACTTTAAAAAGAACAAAACCAAAACCATATACAATAAAGCAGAAAAAAAAAAATCAACACAAAGCAACATTTACGGTTACATTCTGTCACTCCAGAAGAGAGATTTCAAGGAGGGGGCAGAAACCTGTGTAATAGAAGCCATAAAGCAGGATTTTAAATTAACTGAGAATTCAGCCAACCTTGACAACTTAAACAGAAGGTACCAAATCTGTCCTTTTCCTTCACTGGAGCTATGCTATTCAGTTTGCATGAGAATCTCGACCAATGCCAATGTCATTTTGGCATAAAGGATAATAATAATTGTATATATGATATATCCCTCCAAGGCAACATGCAAGATCACTTAAGCAAGTTAAAATACACCATAATACATGAAAATATTTAATATACTTTTAAAATGTACTTACTATTTTTCACTCCAGTGGAAAATTTGCAGGCACTGTAAAGCAATATAGCATTTCGTCTTATGCCATTTTATTGATACAACCAAATGAACAAGTGTGTTGCTCATTAATGTAACGAGAGGAGTAGCTAAGCACACTGGCTTACCTCCTTACACTGCTGCTAATGTGAGTGCATGGCCAGCCTTCATCTTTGTTATTCTCTCCCTGACTCTCAGCTCTTGGGTCCCAGCTGCCTGCTAGTAATTTGAACGTCCAGATACTAATACAGAAAGAAATACTGTGATGCCACAAAGTGCTACACTCCAGGGAGACCAGGGACATAGAGCAGGATGAATGACAATGCAACTGGTGTTGAAGGGTTGGGGGAGCACTTGGTACAGGATACGCTTAGAGCCTGCCGTGGTGGCATCGCAGATCCTATCGGCAGATTGTCCACCACTACCCAGGGTGGTGGCTCAGTTGACAGCAGGGATGCCAAAGGTCCCAATACAGCTTTGCCTCTCACCTGGTAGAAAGAGAAATGGGAACCAGTGCCTTCAAACTCCCCTGGGCTAAGTCTGAAATTAAATTTTCTCAGTTCCCAAGTTGCTTCAACATGGCTAGTGCACAGAAAAGGCCCCCCTCTCCTCCTGCCATTTTCTCCACCTCTTCTACAGCACTACTGAACAAGGTGGACACCCACAAGGCAGATCCACAGAGAGCTCAGCACAAGCTCAGGGAATTCATTACAGATCTGAACATATTTACAGCTAGGACTCTCCACAGAATCAGTCAGAGTTTGAGTCTGCCTCAACCAGAACTAAATCAGAACTGGGTGACTTTAAGCCAAGGCACTTCTGACTTGCATACTTAAGCACTTGAGGATCTTGTTTCAAAACAGCAGCAGCATTCATTTTTTTTAGAAACCTCTACAGGCCATGTGGTACTTGAGAACAGGTATTCCCATTCTCTGAGGTTTAGACAACTAGTATAGACCTGTTAACTGTGTCTGCACTGAAGAGGACTGAAAAGCAATACATTAACCAGGACTTTGTAATCCTGGAACCACAGGGCAGAAGCTGATCTGTCAGGGATGTTTCCTTGCACTCTCCCATCCTCCTTGCACAACAGACTCACAAACTCCCCTCATCGTACTTCACATTGCGTGAAGGTTGCTGCTATCACCTTACACACTGAGACTCTTCACAACTCTAGGACAGTACAAGCAGCCAGGCTGCCATGGCAGGGATCTGGCTGGGTTACAGAGTTTGCCACAGTATCCTTCACAGCTGTAGTCCGTACAATATCTACCACAACTATGAATTGTCCTGGAAGATCTAAAAAAATCAAGGAAATGGTCAAAATGTGGTGATAAGCATTCTTTTTCAAACTGTTATTTTCAACATTGAGAAAGCAGCTACAGCTTTCATAAATATCAACATGAAGATGTAGATTCCTTAGGGTGATCACTGCCTCAAGAGTCTGAAGTTCATGTCTTGTCTCAAACAGTGAAAGAGTAATACACAGGGTATAATCCTGAGTTTGTAAGAATTTTGAACTGAACACGTAGAGAATTAAGCTCATGGCAATTTTAACAACCTCAGATTCTAGTAACTGCAAATAAAGGAAATCTCTCTGGAGCTACTCTGGGCAGCACTTAGGGTTCGTTAGTGTAAAGGCAGGGTAGCTGTTCAGAGCAAGGACAGCGGCCTCTCTTATTTCTTATAAAGCAAAACTCTAGATGAACAATATGCCACAGTTCACGTACCACAGAAAACACCATGGCCATCTGGGTTTATAATCAGACCCTTTTTCAAAGTCCAAAGCTGTAAACTGATTTATGGCCCCAGTTCACTTCTATTTGCTATTATGACAAAACGTAAAGCCAATACAGCTGATACGTGGCTTCACAGTAAGGGCTTTTCACAGCCCTAACTAAAAAGCCTGTTTCCACCCTTACTGGTAGTATTACAGTTCTTATTCAATAATTAAACCTAGATTCCCCCTTCTTGCTGTTGTTGACAACAATTACAGGTGATAGAAACAACAGGTGTTCTGTTTTTCCTGGGACTCTGAAAAATTAGGGGTCGGTGAACCAAGGAGTCCTCCATTTGCTGGTGTACAATAAAAATAAACCTCGGTCTGCAAAAGCCAAATCTGTATCATATGCATTGCTTCAGAGTGCAACTGACTGGATACATTTTTACTCTGGTCTGCAATTTGACAATACAGTGCAGAGCAGAATAAAGCTGTAGACTTGGAAAAGCTATTTATAGTGCATATGACCCAAGGAGCTATAGCTAATAACTAATTCATTTCACACCTCACATCTGAATGCAATATGAAAACTTCCCACTTTCTTATCAGCACAGGAGAAAAGACTCCACTGTGGCTTTCTTTGAAATAATTAAGGATTCTTTACCAAAACATTTTAATCAGACTAAGTCTCCACAGCAGTCTTTTCTTTCACTTCCTTATATCTGGTTCCTTAAGAGGTCCGTGCCTATTACAGTTTTGATAAGCGTTTCACAACATAGCAGTTTCCCAAGCTATTAAAAATGACGCTCATCTTCCTAGATAACACATTTGTTTATCAAATAGTTTTCTATAAACTGGATTAAAATCCAATATATAATCAGTCATATCAACAGGAAACAAATGGAACAATCTACCAAAAATTTCAGTGATCAATGCAATGGTAATATCTGCATAAAAGGAGGTTTTGGGTTGGTTTAGTTTTTGTTGCAGGGAAACTAGATCAGCTAAGTATTATCCCATTGGGTAGACAGCTGAGTATTTTATTACAAATTATTAAGAATTAAACAAAAGATAAGAAAGAAAGATAAGGATTTGTAGTACTCGAGAAACATCAATAACCATGTTGAGCTTCCCTTCTGCTGCAACTGCGGCAGAAACAATCCTTAGTGCAACGATAGCCTTCTAATTTCTCCACACCCACAATTTTTGTTTTCTTTTTCTCTTCTTCCACATGCTGACACCAGGTGTTAGAACAGCTTGACTTCAATGACAGTGTCCTAAGAACACTGTGGTTTCAGGCAAGTCTGGTGCCAAAGCTGTACCATAAACAACCATAAACAAACCGGCAGGGGATGCTGCCCAGCACCCCAGCCGGCACTCCAGGGGAGCAGCTGCTGCCATGGAACTCCGGGAATTCTCACAGAAAAATAAGGGCCCTTGTCAACAATTCAGAAAAAAAAAAAGAAAAATAAAATATCCCCCCAAAACCCACCAACACCATAGACTACCCTATGGCTCACAGACTTAGCAAACAATGACCCACTATTTAACCTGGGCCTTCTGTTACTTTTTTAATTAAAAGGCAAGTTTCTGTTAACAGGTTTTATGCTTAAATTGTAATTAATTGCTATGTGAAACAATGTGAATTAACTCCACTAATTTATAATCCAGTGCCCCTAGGGTCCCTAGCTTTTACTGACTAACATGACAACACTTAATTTTACTTCTACCACAGCAGAAGCAGCATGAAAATTATTTAAAACACACATTAAACATAAACCGTAACTAGGTACTGAGAGCTTCTACAGTCACCTATTTATGTTGTAGGTTCAGGGAAAATGCTAGGAAACAACAAGGAAGAATACATACATACACATCCCAATGACTTAAACATAACTGCCTTTCCATTAAGCAGTCTGATATCGAAAGTAGTTACCCTGTATACAGAATGCTTGTTTTCAAATTTATCAGTCATAAAGTTTAATGGATAAAACCTGGATAAACATAATCTAAATCCCTAATTAAATTTAACAAAGAATGTAGATCTTCAATAACCCTTAAGGCCTTGTAGGGTTTGGGGTTTTTTCCCCTTTAGCAGAATATTCTGATAGCATAAGAAAGTACTACTCAGTGACAGCTGAACATCCATTTCCAGAATCAGACCTTTTTTAGATTGTAAAAGGATACGTTACTTTGTGTGTGCGCATTGATTTTATTTAGGAAATGGAGAGAATTGAATCTGAGGTTTGCTGATTTTTAGGTTGGGGGAGGGCTTCTGGTTTGGTTTGTGTTTGGTTTTTTTGTTCTGTTCTCACTTTTGCTGTTGGTTCATTTAATTATATTTACCGTATAACATGTTTATTGACCATGTGCTTTAGACTGAATCAATATATTAATCAGAAAAGAAATATGTCCCCATTGCAGAGCAATCAAGCAACAATGTATTAACTACTAAGATGGTTAAAGCAAGCTATCTAAATTATACTGGCAAAAAGCAGGTAACAAAAATTTGCAAACTGTAGTTATAAGAGGGCTTAAAAAAACCTACTAAATAAAATAGCATCAGCTGCTTCTTTTTCAGGTTTTAGTCTGAGCTAGAATATGTCCAGACTACATGCTACAGAAGAATGTGCAAAGACTCTACACAACCTCTGAAGACAGAAATCAGTTTTGCTGTTTAGATTTCTAAATATATTAAGTCAAGGGCACAACATCAGCTACTGAAAGTGATTGCCACTACTTAATTTTTGCTCACACAGTATTTAAAACTTTGAAGAGCAAACGTGCTACCTAATCATTATATTAACTTTTTAATCATGACTTCTCCCATTACCTAAGTGGCAGATAATTTTTTTAAGCTAATATTTAATCTAGTCTTTATTAATTGCTGCCCCAATGTAAACTCGCTAATGGCTTTGTTACACAAATAGATGAAGAAATAAAACCCAAACAGAAAAGAAGACAATACTAAAATGAAGTAACTAATACTATATTGGATATAAGCTTTTCTAGATTTTCTTCAAAGGTCAGAATTATCTATTTTCCCAAGGAAATTCCAAGTGTTTCACTTTTAACTTTTATAACAAAGGAACAGCACATAAGTGTATAAGTTGCCAGAAATGTAAGTTCGTTAGTTATTAAACGTTTACATTTTAATAGCAAAAAACACAGCACTGCATAATGAGAGGCACATGACAGCACATCAGGTTTTTGGAATCTTTGGTTATGCAGTATGAGACTGCTCGAGTTAGCACCATCTCCATAATACAGAAAAGTGAAAATATGTTCTGAAAGAGCAAGAAGAGTAGGCTAAGAAGTGATCTCCTCCTGAAGGGTATTTATAACCACTGCCCTGCGAGGAAACATGGTTACCCATCATCCTGTCTCCCTATGATGTACCAATACAGGGTCCTGATGTGCCAGTACATCAACTTGTCAGAAGCAGCTAAGGCAGCATTAAATAGCAGCGCGGCAAGCAAGTGTTCAATGGTGTTACTGTGCTGAGCATACATAAAAGTTTGTATCAGTATGCTGCTGCTGAAGAACCATCACTTTAGCTGCTAACCACGTATGTCGTGTTTTAAGATGGGAATGCAGTGAGATAAAATGAACCACTACAAAAGCAAAAACCACACAACACTGTATTATATTAACTCCTCATATATAACAGGGCAGAATAACAACAGTCCTATTGCCTGCCCATTGGTGTGAGGAATTGAAGCCTCATTTGGAAACCCTCCATTGTGCCAAATTCATGCTCTTGCCATGAATTTCAATGAGTTTTAAAGATCTGCTTATTCCTGTTTTTCTGCCTTGTCTCCCACCATGTTTCCCACTCTGCACTATTTCATCAATGCAGCAAACCCATTAGGCCCATTGGTTGTGGAGACCTCTGACTATATGGACTGCTCTTTCTAAACGGATCAGATGTACCTTCTGTATTAAATCCATTACTATATTAGTAACTGCTTTATCGCCATAGAATCTCTTTTAATGGTTGAAAATCCAAATTAACATTTCTCTCCTTATGTTGTAAAGTCTCTCTGTCTTAGCATGTGCTTATTACATTAACCCAAACAGTCCTCTCCAAAACCAACTTAGAGATTTCTTCCACTGAACACTTCAAATCTGCATCCTCTCCTACTTGCTTCCGATGATATCCATCCTCAGCCCTTTGTGCTGAAGAGCTGGAGCTAATATGATGATCTATACATCATCATGCTCTAACTCAAGCTAGTATCTAGCTGGAGCATCCTGAGTTTTATTAAAAATGTTTAGTTATATATGAAGACCTTTCAAATAAAGGGAAAACTTTTGGGTCAAGCTCTCAAAAACAATGATAGAAGCAGCTCATTTGCCATGACTATTTTTCAAAATACCTTTCTATACATCTAATTAATTATTGAGTGACTACTAAGCTAAAGTAAAATTAGCTTGTGATGATACAGCCGAATACAAAACAGCTGACAAAAACCAACATGAGCAGACTTCCAACTTTTCCTGACTTTTGGGTACTTCACTTCATTAAACATGCTTTTCATTTAACATTAAAAATGTCCCTAGATCTCAGGTATTTCTAAATTCTGTAATTAGTGACTATTAAATCCCTTTCATTTATTGGCTGGATTTTAAAACTATCTTCAGCATTTTACTACTGTTATAGTACTACCTATACTAACAGAAATCCATCATGTCATAATAGCCCCAGTCTTGCTGCAATGTGTGGTTAAAGACAGCCTGAGCCATCCTCTCTCCTCTCCTTTATTAGGGGCCAGAGGATAGCCTGTCCACATCCAGCACTTCCACAGCAGGCATTAAACTCCAGATCCTTATGCCAAAGCATATGGTTAGCTTTACTTTTCTTTGCCAGTTCCCAGATATTTTCAATGTGGTGTCCACTTTCTCTTGTAGAAGGAATCTCTCTCAAGGCCTTTTCTGTTCAGAAATTATATTGTTGACAGTCAGAATTTTCCTAAAGATTGTAAATAAAGAGAGCTGCATGATACTTTACAACCTAAAACCACCATTAAATAACGTCAGAATTTCCTAGAACAAGGAAAATGAATTTACTTCACCCAAATGCTTTGACCTGCCAAATGTTGAATAGATAGATGTACAATAAAGACGTATCACAAAACACTGGCAGTGGACAAGGAAGGGAAACATTTGACACAGACCACTACAGGCCAGCTGAATGTCATCATACACAGTGTCACAACCCAGCAAACAAAGATGTACTCATCTTCCTGTTCCACTAATGATACACAAAGAAAATCACCAATTATGTGTGCCAAAGGTGTGACCTGTTGCTGTCAATTGAAAAGCTAGACATAGTCTTCAATTATTTGCTGTATTGTACTAATTAAACAGGAGAATTATGGGAACATTTCCTTAACCTCTCAGCAAGTACATAAATTTTAAAAGAATTATATTCAAAAGGAGAACCATCTGTAGACCAGCTCTGCAAGGTTGAACACCAGTGGCATTCATTCTTTAAATCTAATATTCTTTTGCCAGACAACAGAAAACAGATGTTATGTAGCAACTTCAAAGCCATATGCAACTAACAAATTGTGCGTGACCTACAGACTTCTTTATTGTGGTCAGGTCATGATTTAGACCATGGTTGGTATAGGATCTCCCTTAGCAAGACATGGACATTCACAAGGGGCCAAATGTGCCAGCCAATCTGAGCTTGCAACCATCCATTTCAGACCCCAGATGCTCTCCCAAGTATTTTGTGCACTAGCGAGAAACCACTGGAAGGTTTTGTATCCGGGCACAACAGCCAAATAAGGACAAAGCTCAGCATTTGAAGGTGGAGGCAGCAAACAGCCACAGTCCAACATGTAGCATGAAGGAACCAAGAACACACATGCAGGAAGGATTCCCCCCATCTTTGGCCAAAAGAAAAGACAGCTCTGAAGTCTTCCAACTCAATATCTAAAAATCAAAATTTTAATAGCCTCTGTGCAGTTGGATTAATATTCAACCAATGTCATGCTTAAATAAGACAATTTTTAAAAATGCTTAATCAGTCTTAATTTTTAGATGTCATGGACATCTAAAAATCATGCAATATATTTTATTGGATACCAAAGTCTTCTAAAATGTGAACCAACACCACCACTCCAAAACCATCTTGAAACTAGTAACATTCTCTGTTATTAAAGTTATCTCCCATATAGTTCAGAAAAAACATGGGTAGGACACAGAAGATTTTCCCATCTAGAACAAAAGCAAAGAGAAGTTCTGACCTCAGAAAGCAGGCCAGTTGGCACTGAGATTGCTTGCTCATTCCAACAGCTAGCTGAGATAACAAAGTAGATATAAAGAAACCTAATTATTAACTATCATTTTGAATTGTACTTTATTGATCTATTTTTTCTTTTGAGAATACAGCTGTTACTTTACAGACAAAATCTATGCTTTGTTAGAACATAGTCTGTTTTCATTTTATGGTTGCTGAACATAGAAAGTAAAATGAAAATACATGTCAAAAAGGAAGTGGAGTTTTGGTTTACGTTTTCACTTTTTTCTTTTCTATGGGTAGTAAAACCAAATAAATTTGTGCTGCCAACAGTCCCACTGTCTACCTGCCACTGAAGGCAAGTTTGTAAAACTCAGGAGAGGCTAAGTTTCCCACCAAGCTGTAGACTTGTAAGGAGCTGGCAACTTCAAATGCCAGAGCCAGGCCAGAAGTCTCTTTCAATTCATTTCTTTTGAGAGCACTGATGAAAAGATAGTCCACAACAATGGGGACAAACTGTACTGTCACAACTACCCAAAAAGCAACAGAATCAAGAGTCAAATGAGATCAAAAATGTTAGTATACATGACTGTACCTTGGTCTATCATTTGGAAGATATAATTTATCAGTGCAAGCAGTGCAGCTTGTCTACTATATTTAGGGCTAAACCCAGATGGATTCAGTCAAGGAAATCTGAGGATTCTAGATGCCACCAGAGTCGCCTTGTGCACAAGCTTCCTGATAGCTTTCCCTAAAAAACAAAGAAATTCAAGACAAAAAAATGGTGAAAACTTTCCTCATCTAAGGATAATTTTTCAAGCAGGAGCAAAACTGTTGACTCTGTAAGCAAGCAAGCACCTTGTTCTCCCAATCACTTTCAGTAACAGAAAAATACTTCCTCAGTGGACATTCCCAGACTCACAAGAATGTAAGTCACAAGCTGCAGCCCAGATCTTTCTAGCTCCTATATCCCCTTCCATCAGTGTAATAAGCTGAGACTCAAGAGGGTTTCCTCTCTCATACTCCTAACCCCAAAGACATAGGTACTATATTTAAAATTACCAGGGAGGTGCTGATAGTTTAGTCCTGATCTAAATATTTTCAAATACCTTGAAAATACCTTAGTGTGAAACCCATTGTACAGCTGTTGAAGGGATTCAACTCAGATTAATCATCAACATCAAAAACAGTTCAACAGAATCCTTGTTGAAGCAGATTTTTAAGAAGCATTAACTGCTTCAGTCAATAAAATTTAAAATGAAGCCCAGAAAATCAGTCTACAGGATCTAGAGAACAGGTGCTCTAAGGGGGAAAAATTGCTAAGGGGGAAAAAAAAAAAAAAATCACATATGCATACAAATAAAATGCTCTATTTCAGAGAAATAAACCATATTTCTGTCATCAGAACATAAGGAGAGGAAGTTAAGGAACCTATTTTATATTAATACTGGTATTCAAAGCAGAGCAGAGCAGCCCAAACTATCAACCCCTCATCCCAGGTCTGCATAGCATCAAAGAGAAAAACCTCATGGATCCACGTAGAAATTTATTCTCCATTTTAATTTGCATCTTTCACTTTTCTTCAAAAAGTGTTTCTTTTCTAGAAGATACATTGGAAAGCAAATACATGCAAGTATAGAATAGGGAAAAAGAAGTCTATTATATGTGCCAGGATGATTTCAATGCTTATTTACACATGCTTATATTCAAATTTGCAGAGCTTTGAAATTCAGACAGATGAAGTGCTGTATCAAAGCAGTCCTTTTTATGAAGGCATTTGTCATTATATGAATCTAGTCCAGACAGCAGCAATCTATTCAAGTTAGTTACTCAGGTGTGCATCTGCAAGCATTGTACTCATGAGAGAGTTTTCCTTCTACTTACATTTGCACTATTAAAAGCAGTACTTTTAATCAATGATGAATCTGAATCAAGCCCACAGTATTCTTTTGGTGGAAATGGGGCAAGCCCTCTGGGTATGTAGACCACCATGTCTCTATTATAATTTCCAAAAGCAGTGGAGCTATGATACTTACACCAGTAGAGGACTGGTGTATATCACTCCTTGCAAAGATTCAGTATAAGCAGTGAAGAACTATCTGTATGTGTATACAACATGTGAAAGGTAAATAAAGTGATACGTAGCAAGCCATGTCTTTGAACAACAGATCAGTGCACAGAGTATTCTTTATATAAGTAAATTTAAATACACTTGACATCTCTTACATTGCACTTTCCTTAAAAAGGCAGACCTCTACTAAATGAAATCCCACCCCTTATGACTTGCCTTACAACCTAGATGGCAAATAGACATGGGCAATTGTTAGTCAAGGGTAATTTCTAAGTGAAGTCATATAGGAATAAACATGTACTTTAGATGTGACCCCAAAACCTACTAAAATTATTATATTGTATACATGTTTTTGCAAAAGGGCCACTTCAATCTTTAAAAAAATTAAAATGCAAGGGCCACTGCAGAAAATACTTTCAAGAGCTTGAATATTCTTGTCCACTTTCTGGCCTAAGGATTTTAGATGCTCAACACTTTTTAAATTATTTGATCAATGACTGTGGTGCTTGAATAAAGAACAAATTAATGTATCTCTAGATCATCTATGCCACCACTGGAAGACCTCATCTAAGCGTTTATTTGCAGCAGACAAGTATATGAGAACTGACAAGTCGTGTTTCTGCCATCTCACTCTGAGCCATTTGTTGAGGTTTTCTACTTTTACATTTCAAATAGTCATCCCTTAGTAAGATCACTATATCCCCGTCATCAAGTGAAAATCCAGACCAGACACATTAATTGTCACTTAAATACTGGCAATACGTTTCTGAGCATTTCGATTTCCTAATCACCTCAGGATGATTGCCACAGTATTTTTAATATCTGCCATGGTCACAAATAGGCATTACTTTTCATAAGTGCCCTCTATACATTTTGAATGCACGCCACCAAAAGGCTATGTCCAAGAAGAACAAGTCTCATTCTTTGCTTTCCCTCCTGTGTTTACAAATTTATTCTAGATTAAGATAAGAATCAATATAAAATATCCCACATTTATTATAGTGCAAAATTATCTGCCATACTGTAATGACTACAATGCCATAATGACTGCTGGTCATTAGCACATGTCTTGTAACTCAGCATATAGCTCTTCAAAATAAGTTAAAGAACACTAACAAACAATAAAAAGCTCACCTGACAACATCAGAAGATAAAACATCAGTGAACAGTGCCATTAAAATCACATTTGTAAAAAGAAGGCATGCTTAAAAACTGCATCTCCTGCATGTATGTTTTTTTATGTACTCAGACATCCAGTGGCAACTAACAAATGTGAAACATCACATATACTCAATTTGGCCATCCAAAACCATAAACTCTAAAAAAATCTCTTGATCCATCCAGATTTTTCTAGGGTTTTCATTTCACTGAAAAATGTGGGAGATTGTCCCACGACTATGTGTTTAAAGCATAGACTTGACATAAATAAAAATTAATAGTTGACCTAAAAAGACTTCAGCCTGTTTAGCTAAATAGTCATTGGGGAGCACTCCACGTTCCACTTATTAGAATGCAGGAATCCCAGTGAAATAAACTAAGACTTACTATAAACATGAGTTTTACTCTTCCTTTTAGTTTGTTGTGACCATTTCTTTTTGCCTTTTTTTTTTCCTTTGGTACCATCTTGGAAGGTGGATTTTTCATTCTGTTTGATGACCTCATGCACATCTTCCTCTTGATCTCTTGCAAAGTCACGTACCACATGCTTAGAAACCTCTATTTCCTGAACATCCCAGTTAACTGCTTTACTATTCTGGTGGCATGTACACAGCATGCTGAGGTTTACCTGGATGTCCAGTGACAACAAGGAATTCAAACACTGAAATGGAGCTATTACAGAGGTGGAAAAGTTCATGGTCTCTATGTTTAAAGCCTCTCCAAGATTCACCTTCATCATTTAGTTACTATATCAAACCCTTGATAACTAGGGGGTGATTTTGTTCATACTCGGTGAGAGCAGAGCTATCATTATTCATTGCCAGCATTTTAGTCCACAGTGGGACTTTATTACCTGCATACAGAAAAAGAAGGAGTACCACACAGGGCTCCGAGAAAGAAAACAAAAGCTCTCATGATGCTGCTGGGCGCAATAAGCAAAGGCTTCTTCAGGAGCTCCTGCTACCCACTGGTAAAGGATTGTGCCACTGTGCTGTACAGAGCACACAGGCAAAAAGCATTCCTAGAGGAGATCTTTACTTTTTTTGTCTAGTTATTTGCAAATTCAAGTATGTGCTTTCAAATACTTATCACATGCACTGTCTAGATTTTGATGGCCTTTTAGCATGATGGCTTTTTAGTATGTGTTTTACAAGCATTGTTTCTAGTGATTTCTAAATTGAAATTTATAAGTTTTATTTGTGGCGTAGCCATGATTTTGGAAAGAAGTTGTTTTGTATAAAAGAAGCAGTATCTTTTATTTGTCCTGCTGATAAAGTTGCAGACAGAGTGTGTAGGAAAACAACCTTGCCTTCAAGCAGACAAGAGCTTTTCAAAACCTGCAGAAGACCCACAAAAGTCCATCCTCCCTTTTTGGATAGTTCATCTATCCAACTACCTGGTCTTTCTTTTATCCTTGGATCACTGCAGTTACGTATCAGCACCATTACGACTCTAAAATCCTTCTACATTATCTAGCAGTCTTCCAGAATTTTCTGATTAGCCAAATAGCAACACTAAAATTGAGAAGACAAGCAGCAGAGTCTGGTCATCTTCCATTAGCAAATAATATACTGTCAGAAACATACTACCATTTAGTTACACAATGAAAAACAATCAAAAATGGACACAGAATAAAAATACTTGGTAATTTTTTAGCTGGAAATTACTGATGGTTTTGGGGTGATAAAACAACATAGAGAAAATAGTCCAGTGATTCAATTTTTATCATCATCCTGACAAAGGACTACTGCCATTACCACCATCACTAGCATTTAGTTACACATTAGAATATATACCATAAACACAGACTGTGATAAATATTTTCTTGAAACTCAAAATCTGCTGTTCTCCCAACCTCTATAGATCTTCAAGTCAACAATAGCTGTTCTTTTGATTACAGCTCTAGCCTGTGTGACCAATTTCTTATTCTGGGCTGAATCATCACAAAAGCAAGCTGATTGGTTAAAAAAAAAAAAAAGGAATACCATAGCAACTGGCTCGCAGCCTTGCTAACATGCAGGAAGGATTTTTTACTTGAACAAGAGCTACAAGTGAAAACACCAGGCCAAAAGCAGATCTGGTATAATATCAACAACGCAACAGAAAACAACAAAAGTTGCTTAACCCCTCCCCAGTCTCTCTCCCATAATACCTTTTGGGCAGCAGCAAATCTTGAGGTTCTTATTAAAACACAGTACAGGGAACAAGGGAAAAAGTGTGCTATGGTATTGATTCTGCATATATGTCTAGACACTGCAGACTCTTTGCCAAAACAAACAGGATTAAATTTTGAAAAATCATGTCACAGAAGTGGAAAAATAATAGAGCTTGATCTTCAGTTTTAATTAATAATCCTATCACTCCATAATTAAAAGGATTAAAAGTTTCTAAAGAAATACCTCCAAATATACTTAACTCTACATTGTCCAAGTTAGCAACAACTTTTAGGAACACATCAGAGTAGCCAAGATAATGATAATAAAGACAATCACTTAATGACAATACCCTCTAAGAATTGCATCAGATCTATTTGAGGCAGCATATTGCCTTGGAATAAGAGTCTGTGTTGGGTTTATGTGGCAAGGTTTTGGTGGCGGGGGGCCTGCCAGGGTGGCCTCTGTGGAAAGAGACCCGGGGGTGCCGCCTCTGTGAGAAGAGACCGGGTGCTGCCCCCATGTTGGACCGAGCCCGTTCCAGCCAGCTCCAAGACAGACCCACCACTGGGCAAAGCTAAGCCCATGAGTGATGCTGGTGGCACCTCTCTGATAATGTATTTAAGAAAGGGTAACGAAGCTGCGTAACAGCAGCTGTGAGAGAGGAGTGAGAAAACATGAGAAACAGCCCTGCAGATGGCAAGGTCAGTGAAGAAGGAGGAGGATGAGGTGCTCCAGGCACCAGAGCAGAGATTCCCTTGCAGCCCATGGAGAAGACCATGGTGATGCAGCTTGTCCTCCTGCAGCCGGTGGAGGATCACAGTGAAGCAGATACCCACCCTGCAGCCCATGGTGGACCCCACACCAGAGCGAGTGGAGACGCCCTGAAGGAAAACGCAGCCTGTGGAGAGCCCATGCTGAAGTAGGCTCCTGGCAGGAGCTGTGGCCTGTGGAGAGGAGCCCACACAGGAGCAGATTTTCTGGCAAGAACTGTGTCCTGTGGGAGACCCATGCTGGAGGAGTACATTGCTGATGGACTGCACCCAGTCAAAAAGATCCATACTGGAGCAGTTCTCAAAGAACTGCAGCCCATGAGAAGCACCCATGTTGGAGATGTTCATGACGGACTGTATTCCCTGAGTAGGACCCCATGCTGGAGCAGGGGAAGAGCACGAGGAGAAGGAGCAGCAAGTTTACAATCTTAAGTCAGAATCCAAAGAGAAGAAAGAGAGCAGGACAAGCCAGAAATATGGTTACCCATTCTGTGTACTTAAACACACATGCTCACTCTTGCCTATATAAATAAGAAAAATGTAGGTCAAGAACAGTAAAAAAACAGATGAAAAAAAAATCTGCCTGGTTACAATCCAGTCACAGGAAAACATCTAAACCATCAAACAGATGTGCAGCACTCCAAGTCTTACGTTATTACAACGTTCTAACATAGAACCTCATTCTTTCCCCTAATATTTAGACTTCTGAGCTCAAAAGTGAGCTGACCTAGGCAGTTCAAGGTGTTCTGCAAACTACATAAAGGTGTTTGATTAGTTAAGCTCAGAAGAAGCCATGTTAAACCAGGAATTTAAAACAGATGGATCTATCAAAAAACTCTGTCAAATGTCCCCTGCATTATATGCAAAGAACAGCAGCCCTGTAGAAGTATGTAATACCTTCTCTGAGAAGCTGTTCTCCCCATTATGAAAAAGATAAACCAAACCAATGCTAGCTAATTTGCCAAAGGACACCTGTAGAATTAGTAGCTAAGTAAGAATGAGAACTCTTTATTTTAGGTCAATGAAAAGTCTCTGTCTACACATGGGCTGCTAGTGTAGAAGACAGAGTCAATACCATTTCATGCCCTTTTCTGCAGTCCAGTTAAAAAATACAAACAAAATCGATAGTGTGTGCAATAGTTACTCAGCACATGAGAGACAGAAGAAGAAGAAACAAACAAAGAGAGAAAAGGCTATATGCCTTTACTTTTATTGTAAGTATTTAGGGTTTGCATCATCTTTGGGACATCTCAGGCTCTAAATAACAACATTTAGAACATGCAGTGTCTTGGTGTGCCACTTCCTCTAGGACACAGTTGTTTTCAAAAATTTTTATTCTCTGCTTGTAAATTGACACAATACAATAAATAAACTGTAGACAACTTTATCACATTTGCTTTTTGCGGCTTCTGAGGTCCATTGTCATAAAGGCTCCCTGTAACCAGCCATCTGGGATGAAAACAGAAATAAGCGATAGGCATCTTTACCTCCAAGTCCATCTCCAGAATCAACCTCATAGATGCTCTCCCCTTCCATGTTGTCTTTAGGACGCAGCAGAAAGCAAGATCTTCCTCCAGTGTCTTGCACAGGCTCCAGAAGGAAGCTGAATCCACCCACTCTGCAGCCAGCAGGTAATATCTTTCAAACAAAAACATAAACACAAAGCCATTGATCGACTTCTGCTATACAACAGAGAGGTCATTTAATTTCTCCCTTAAGCCCCCACCTTTTCAAAACCGTGTGTCAGTTAGTTCTACATCCAATATCGCAGCTCCTTATAGCAATACAGTCTTTTCAGTGGGTATCTGAGCTCCTTTCTACCTGTAAATTCTACTGCCATTCACAGTACAAACCCTCCAACCCCATATAAAGAGGTTGCATCAGCCCAAATTCCAGGACCATATTGAGGGGGAAAGCCTCAGCACAGACCCACATTTATCCATATGGCCTGACACGACTAGGAATGGGCAATATGGAGCAATATACTACCCATCTACAGGATTAGCTCTTCTCTGGCATGCTGTGGGTACTATGAAACAAAATTATGTTCACGTTGCAAACAATACAGACTGAAAGCACACAGATCATGTGGGTTCGCTTTCTTAAGACTACTCTTAGGGTCACTTTAAGTTTAGGCAGAGAGAGCATCTCAGTTTAGCAATGGACTTGATTTGCAGATGAGTGTAAAGAAGAAAAGGCAAAAATGGGTGTGGACAAAAGAACAAACCCACCTCTTGGTTTATTTAAGAGAAAGACAATAAGGGAGCAAAATCTCTTTTTCCTAAACTGAGCCTGAATAGCTAGTTGTTTTTTCTATTACCCTGCTCCAGTGTACCTAGTTTTTACCACCTCCTTTTCTTCTTGAATAAAAGATAAATAACTCTCAATGAATTAAAAAAAAAGTACTAATGAGTCAGGAAACATCCACACATTAGTGCCTTTGAGAAGCAAAAAAAGACAAAAAGCAATCAGAACAGCATGGAGTTACTAGAGTAGTTTCACAGCAAGCAGAGAACTGGCATGTATCAGATGCTCATGATCTAGACAGCAAAGCAAGGATGAGCTCCACCACATCATCCCCCACCTTGTAAGATTTGCAATCTGATTATTTTTAAAACAAAGGAAAACAGAAACCAAAGGCCATCTGAAAAGAGCACAGAGGCTTCTCTCTGCCACAACTGAACTCGGACAGGCCAAGAACATAACACATGATGAGAGAATGATGATCAAGTACATGAATGATGTGATATATAAAACACAGTTCAGGTACCATTAGTAACTTAGAGCTATTTATGGAGTAATCAATTGGCTGTCTCCTTGACAGTTTTAAATGAGCAAATAGTAATTTTTATTTGCAAATCTGTGGCCTTCTCTTTTTCTTTTCCATGTCATTAGGACTGCATTCAAATTGTCCCATGCCACTGCATTTTATTGAGAGGGTAGAAAAGGGAAAAAAGTTCTCTATGAACATGAACTGCCCTGTATGTTTTGTTCAACTCCCTTCTTCAACTTCCTATCAACAAGAAAGCGGTAAATATTATAAACAAATCTGTATTCAGAGATCAAGTAAAAGAAAATCAACAGTTCAAGTAGTATGTCATTTTGTTGATAAAAAGAAGGGCATACCTAGAAGCTTCACACCAGATGACCTCTACTTCTTCAACTTCTTCAAGCATCTCTCTCGGCATCTGCATGGTTTTGTCGATTTTCTGCTGGTTGAGTCAGTGTAGGTTTATGCCATGTAACAGAGCATGCATGGCACTGCAAAACACTGAGCAGACTTTCCACGGAGTGAAAATTGTAGTATAGCCATCTTACACTGCTGATGCCTCTTCTTAAACTCGCATCAGCAATTCAAGGTGTTCCTCTAAATCAGCATTCATGTTTTTCAGAAGGTATGCTACTGCAATTTGCAAAAGACTGAAGACTGAGAAAGGATCCATGATAATGTTGATTTTTAGTGATGAAGCATCCATTGCAAAAATTTTAGTTTGGTGAAAAAAAATCCATACATTTTATTTTAAAAATACGAAAATACTTACCAAATAAATAACTGGAACACAGTGGTTATAGTGACAAGCTCTGGCTGCATATTCACACCTGAAATATGTATGTTCCAAATGCTGATTTAGGATACTCACAAGAACATTAACAATCATAGTTCTTGTTTATAAAAGCAAATGCCATCACGCAATGAATATTGGATTCCCATGATCAAAAAAGCTTTACTGTAGATGTCACAGGATTTAATACTATTTTTAGTGGACAAACGGGTCAAATGAGCAAATAACCACAATTTGAGAAAGTCAACCACAGCCTTTCAAATGAGAGAACTTTTCTTGCAAGTTTCCTTTTGGAAAGGTCTTCTTATTCTGCTCAGATCTTCTCATTGCCAGCCCTGGGTTTTATGACGAATGCTACTGTCCTCCTGCACAGTAATACAGAAATCATGTTTGTATAAAGTAACTGCTGACCAAAGGACATTGTGCAATGTCTAAAAACTAAACATTGCATTTTTATCTGGCCTTTATATCTACATATCTGGAGAAAAAATAACCTGTGCCCAGCATAAATACTATTTCTACATCTACTTAGACACAGGTGTTACACAACTTTATGTGTTCATCCATCTCTAAACAAAAATGTGTGTCCTTATGAAAAATTCATAAAGTGTCTCATTTTGCCTTACAGTAATGAACTAAATGAAGTCACAGTGCCTTTATCAAATGTGAGTGCAGAAAGTAGTAAATTTCAAGGCATTCAATGCATAAGGGTTGATTACCAAAATCAGGTATCAGTATTGCAAAATACTAGCATTTCAGTGCAAGGTTACTGAGACATTAAGTGGGACCAAAATCTTCATTGCCTAGTTAGAAAATTCCTACTATTATTCTTATGGAAAACTGAGATTAAAAGAAGAGAAATAGAAGAAAATCTGGTTTTTAATCCTTTATTATTTTACATACATTCCTTCTGAAACAAATTAATTGTTCTTTATTACATACTTCTGTCTCTTCCCACTTGGCATCCGTACAAATGTCGCTTTTAATAGCATTTCACTCACAGTCGAACATTTTTTTGGGGGGAGGGGCTGTGGGTGGATAGGAAACCCCCCTATTATTCTGTTCCCTGGCTATGAAACTTTTTAATTAAAAGTTGAAAGCAAAATGATGCAGCAGTACTGAAATCTAGAGCTGTTCAAATGTAATCACAGCAATGGGGTAACCACAGAGGTGGAATGCTTAGTGCAGAACTGCTTCAGGCTTGGCTGTGAGTTTTCTACAAGGGAGAGAAAAACCTGAAACGTTTGAAATTATCCTTATCACAAAGGAAAAAATCCACAGTAGAGAAGCAGTGAAGAATGAGGTATGACTAAAGCTGTTTTAAAATAGACAGGATACACTAATGAGTTTGATGCTTTTTAAATTATGGAACATTTGAAACCTACAGTACCAGGACTCCTTTGGTCACATAGTTTCATTTTTTGGCAGCCTTTGCTTCTTGCTCATCCAGATGTTTTCCCCTGCTAACATCATACAGTAGGTCCCATTTTATATCATCACACCAGAGAGTGAAGCCACCTGGGATCAAACCATCATTTGGTGCTGGCATCTGGTCCTTGATGAAAATGCTATCATGAGGGGGGAAAAAAAAAAGCAACGAACACATTTGCTTAAGTTTTGTAATCTGAAATCTTTGTCAGTTATTGTGGAAGCTGTTTTTGGTGTTGAGGGAATAGCACATGGAAGAAGGCTTGGGAAGAGTCTCAGAACTTCTGCTTGGTTCACAGAACCATCCACCTCAGAGCAAGGCAGCGGGTGGCAGGAAGATGAAGTCAGGAATACATAAGTAGGTACTACTCGCATGATTTTTATTTTTTTTTCCCTCAGACTGGTTAAAGAATCCTCACTGCTGTTTTAACATGTGTCAAGGAGTTACGTTCCCAAGGAGATGTGCAGACAGGAGAGTGACAGATGTTACTAGTTGTCTTCTTCAGACTGGTGCCTGTCCCCAAGCGCTGTACAGCGGCTCCATGCGCTATCCCTGTACGTGCCGTGCAATCCCACAAACTGAAAGAATCCCCAGACACAGATACCGTGGTGATCTCTGATCTTTTTGACCTGCCCGAGTGTGAGAAAGCCCAGTCAAATGTAAATGACTGTGGTCCCTTGATCTTTCTGAAATGATCTGGTTAGGCCTCCAGCTGCAGATACTGGATTTTGTGGAATTAATCCCCACTAAAGTAACAGAATACTACCACTGGAGTATACATACATTATGATAACAACATTTGAAAAAGCACAAAAAAATCCAAGTATGATAAGAATTATTTACACAATGTAAACCTTCAGGGAACTTTACAAGTTCAATTCTCCAATTAAAGTCAGAAAGATTATAGAGTTTGCCAGATTTCACACCACGTGCTGAGATAACAAACATGGCAGAATTAAAATGCAAGGGAAGACCGAAGCCACCGCAGCAGCACGCTCTTCTGATAACTCAAAGACCCCAGCAGTTCCAAATACATGTTGTGGGTGCACTTTTCCAAACAGCATTTTCACAACAGATTCCTACATAAGCCCAAACTTCTAGGCTGCAGCTAGACAGTTCATCCCCAGATGTACACTGCCAGCTCCTGTCCACAAATCTCAGAGGGTCTTTTCAGGTGGTGTATACAAGAGATCGTTCATCTCCCTTCACCTCCCTCCATTCTTTTCTCTCTCTGGAGCACATTGCAGAGGGCACAAATGGCAAGACTGCTTCGCTCTCCCTGCTCACCAGCCTTTTCCATTCTGTTTGTTGGAAACCCCATTTTTTAATGTTTTGCACTGGGCGTCATTGGAGAATGGTTCCATGTGGAGAACATACTGGGCATGAGAATTAGGTGACTACAGAGACTGACTTTGCAGCTTTTAGGAAAACATCTGATATCAAGGAGGATCCAAAAGTAGAATACCAGATTTGTAGCACTATTATATTCTTATACCAGCCTCATCACAGGAGTAAAATAAAACTGATCAGTAATTCTTCCAACTACTTCCCCTGTCTTGCGGCAGGGGAGAGGAGAAAAGAAAAAAATCTGAAAATCTGTACTACTGCATCAATACAGAGGAGGCTGGTGCCAGATCTACTTCTGAAAAGGTTCTGTTCCTCAAAATTTACTGTCAGGTGGATGTACAATGAATTATCAGTGACACACCTGTACTGGTCCTGTGCCTCTGCAGGCAGCCAACCTCACACAAGGAGTCCTGCTTAACTAGTTATTTTTGCTTCCTCTTCATTTCCCTCATTTGTCATAGGAATTTATTCAAAGTTAATGAATCAGTCCAAGATTCTTCATACATATTTAAGTGCTTATCAAAAAAGAAATCTACATTTTGGAAATGGGCAGAAATCTTGTATTCAGTCAGGCATAACCATGCTTGAGTTAGTCCTGCAGTAATACCCTAACAAGAACCCTTCCTGACTACCAGACTTGATAATCATTAATTCCTTCCTAACAAGACTTTCAGTGAAACTGTTTTATTATTCAGAGAAAGCCTGAGTTGAATAGATTCACCTCATTTCACCACAAAGCTGCATTTTTTTGAGCTATCTCCATATAGAAATCTCAAGGAAGTCAAAGGAAGTTTGTTATGGACATGGGCATTTTAAACATTGACAAAATCCTCAGTTTTCAATACCTCAAAATAAGCTTCAACTCAAGATTTTGCAAAATAAGATCAAGTACTAACAAAATGGTTTGCTAGGAACAGCCATGAAAGGAGATCTACGTATTTTAATTCCTTCCCTATATTTTGCAGGATAAGAATCAGTACCAACAGATTAATTTCACAACTTCATTCCTCCAAAACATCCATCTGAATTGGAAAGAGGAGTGATTTCTAAGTCTGAGGTACTTCATTTCTGTACATATTTTTTTTCTTAACAAAGTTTATATTTTCAAATAACCTCATACCTGTTTTACCTGCCAAACTGTTTTACCACTCTCATCACACACAGCACTTTGCTTTCCAATTGTTTTTCTTTACATACATATTGTGACCACTGTGAAGAAAGTTATTTCATGCACGAGTGTGCAACAGGGTTGGCGATTCAGCCTCTATTTTAGTGTAACAGAGTACCACAAAACCTTTGACACGCCAGTCTCTTCCTTGTGGGCCAGTGCTATAAGGTACAGCATGAACTGTGGACCGCAAACCAAGAATTCCCATCAAGCAAACGCAGTGCTCTCTGTTATCTTAGAAAAATAACTTTGCAATTTGGTTCCTCTGTTAATGGCAGAAACAGTAAATCTGATGCATGCAGGAAGAGTAGAGTGCAAGTCGGTATTTGTAAAGCCACCTGATGATATTGATTATGATCTGAAAACATACACTATGTATCACGGTTTCTGTTCTAGGCATACTAATTCAAAAATGGAGGGCAGGGGCAGGGAATTATATCAGAAATATTTTCTCTAAAGATATGTCTAAGAAGCTGATTTCTGTAACTTAAGATTTGTTATATAGTTACTAGGAATCTGAGTATTGCAGCAAAGATTCATCAAAGAATTACACATCTTTGACATTTACACAAATTGATTGCTGTGCACAGCATAGCTCTACTATTGTTAGCAACACAAATTTTTTTTTTAAAAAAAAGCTTAAAAAAACCAAAACAAAACTAGAACACCTTAAAAGCACCCACAAAACATACCTCCTTGATTTTAGCGAATTTTCAGTTTACAGTCTAAATATTTCTTCATTTTAATAAGATGATATGTTTCACATTAGAGACAAAACCAGCAAAATAGCAGGATTTTTCTATTTCTAGTAGGACTGTCTATTTCCAAAGGAGAGAAACTATATTGCATTTTGAAACCCACATTCTTATTGTAATTAGCAATTGCTCTAGGAGCATATAGCAAAACCAAAGAACTAATCAACATATTGATCAAAACATGATTTGCCAAAAACTGTACAGAAAATCTGATTTAAAAAAATAAAGGAGACAAAGTAATAACAACAAAAAAGGAACCAGTGAAATAAAAACACCTTTAGTACTAGCATGGTTTTACTTAGATGCTTGCAGCGTAAAAGCAATTTGCTTTCCTTAGGTTTTAGCTGAAGGCCTAAATTAAGCATGAAATACATACGTAGAGTATTTTCTCATTTGCTTTAACGTTAATTTTCAAGACAATGTTGAAAAGCTGAATTTATGCCCAGCTGTAGTTTTTATAACCAACCAAGAGAAATTTAGTTTGTATGCTACAGCAACTGTGGAAATCAATTCTTAATCTATGACCTTGCTTACCACAGCTTGAAGCCTTGCAATAAATAAATGCCTTAAGCCACAAATAAGAAACATTTGGTGACTCAAAGAGACAAATAACACAAATCTATATGTGTATATATAGCATTAGAAAGGTCATATAAAATACAATATTGGCTCTTTTCTTGCTCTAACATAATAATGTTTGAAAGGCAGGACACAGTAATTGGCTGCATTAATACCCAGGTGGTGAACAGTTATGAGTACCTATTTTCTTTCGAAATGACAATTTTCATGCTTTTAGAGGATTCTTGTAGCCTGCCTGTTTTTTTCAGTATGGACAATGCTACAATGCTTAGAAATACAGAATCTCCGAAAAATATCTATTTTCTTTGTCCTAGCATGTGTAAAGTCTTTCTCTAACACACATTTAAGCCTCCTTGTGAAATTGCCCAGTGTTTCATCACTAACAACAGGGAAAAAAATGTCAGAGCAAGTGTTAACCTGCACTTAGTCACAACTACCCTTCTTTCTAAGCCAAATCTCTCAAATCCTCGCCCTATATGTTACTGCTTATTTCTCACGGGAGTATAACCTAAAAGAATAAAGCACTTACAGTAACACGTCATAGTTAACATTTTACAATTATAATTCAAAGAATATTCTTGTAAACAAACCTGTACCTCTTTAAAAACACACCTTCCATTCTTAGTGTATTTGATCGACTGTAGATTTTAAAATTGAATAGTACAAAATAGCACTAGTTCAGCTAATTTCCCTCTCTTAATTGTCTCCTTCCCATTACACTGGGATTCAAATGTGACTGTGACTGACACCCCTTTTTAGACTAGCATGGCATTATTAGTTTGCACAGCAGGTGACCGAAGTAACTGATGGGAAGGTTTCCCTTATTTTAACCCTAAATAAAGGATGTAATCTAATATGAAATGAAAGAATTTGGAGATTCATAATTACCCTTGAATTTGAATTTTACATAGGAACCAAATCAGAAAAAGACTTGCTTTCTTTAAATCTAACAAAAGTTTTTAGTTAAAGTAGATCATTAGGTCCTTTCTAACATTATGTTTTCACAAGATCCTGTAACATGTTGTGATCAGTTCTCAATCAGTGGAAGTTTTGCCATTAATATAAACAGAAAAGATCAAGAACCAAATTGAAATGCTCCTTTCAGTTTTTAATAAAAATCACAGCTACAGCATCCAAAGGAACATATCTGTGGTCTTGTGGCTTTCAAGCATTAATGTCAGGTGCCAACATTCCCTGTATAGGATGAAGAAAGATATCATACCTCCTGTTATGGGACAGAATTTGGAACAATTCTCAGAATACCTGACAAAGCAGTCAGTATAATGGCCAACTGTTTGTAAACAATTTGAAAAGACAACATACATTTCTCTTATGGTAACATCAACCTTTTTTTTTTTTTTATATTAGGTGATGTTTTTTACTGAAAGGACATTGAACAGAACAGCAGCTTTTCATTTTTGTTATAGCATCCACAGTATCTGCAAACCAGCTACTGAAAGGCAGGGGGGAAACATTATGGGTTTACAGTCTGTGGAATGGGGAAAAGTTGGTAAAAGAATGAGGCTGAAGGAGCCAGTGATAGGTCATAGTGCATTTAATTTATTTTCAACTACTTTTAACATCTTCCTTACTGGAAGCCTTTAAAGAAGTAACAAGCCACTTATTTTGGAACCAGAATTGTCATGTCACTTAGGGAGGGAAGATTAATTAGCGATGAATTATATTGCGCACAAGCATCATGCTTCTTGGGAGCGCCCAGTCTGGGATAGCAGTACTGATAAAACCAAAAATGCCATCAGAGGAAAAACTAGACTTACACCGAAATTACTTGGCTCATCCTACTTAGTTCTACTTGTGAGCATAGGCATACCCAATTAATATCCAAAAACCACTTAGGAAACTTCTGAACTTCTCTTCTCCAAGGAAGCATGGCCTTTTGTCCTCAATGTACAGATTTATTCCAGACTAAGGGTGACTTTTGTGGAAATGATGCCAAGTACTTATTGCTCAGAAATGATGTGTGGAAATAGAAGAAAAACTATCACATTCCAGATGCACACGATGCTTTCATACTGAAAAACAGTCTGTTCTGGGGTAGGCTCAAGCACAGCTTAATCTTACCAACAGCTAAAGCAGAGCAGGAGGCAGTCCAAATTCACTCATGCTCTTCCATAGCCCAAGAGCAGGAATTTTAGCTTGGCGATGACCTGTGTTTTATGCCTGGCTGGAGAAATTCATATTCCAAACCAAAGCCCCTCAGGTAATAGCAGTATTTTACAGGTATAAAAGCATATGCAGTTCCCAAATTTCCAAAGATTTTGCGAATGCCATTAACCAGACCTCTCCGCAGCTGTTTGTGGGAACAGGCAGGTATTAGCACGGTAGTTGCAGAAGTGGGGAAACCTGCAGAGCAAGCCTTCCTGAGCGGTAGTCACCTGCACAGGCGGGAGTAGCCCTCCTAACTTTGAGACCCTCTCCTCAGCACTAAGCATCAGTTAATACTGACTCCCTACCCAACTCCACCTGCTATGTCCTATCTGGCATTTGAAATTAGTTTTCATGTTGTAACTGCAGGAGAGTTGCTTGGTGTATTAATTTGGATTAGAGGAAACTACTTCTCCACCAACGTAACAACAAATTTACATTACAATATGCAGCTGATTATAACCAATGACCCTTACAAAACAATTTAAGATTCAATATTTGTGAAACAAAGCAATGTATTCACTGATGGCTTTGTATCAGCATAAATGACTAATTACTTTAATCAAAAAGCTCAAAAGACAATGAACTTGATTTATTATAAATACAGGGGCTTGCCCTCTTATAAAAATTACTTGCTCTGCAGTTCAGGACACATATTGATTTATGACACTACTTGCAATTCTCTTATTTTTTATTTTAACATTTGATAATAGGTGAAAAATGAATTAAAAGTAAACTAGAGCAAGACACTTTCCCAATATAACTGTATTCAGTTCCACATCAATATTTATACATTATCTATATCCTAATATTTCACTAATAGTAAAGATATAAAACTATTTTGAAAAACAGAGATTAATTTGGCCAAGACTGCAGAAAGAGTGAATATTCTTGCCTCTTTCATACATGACTGTTCGTTATTTAGTGATACCTGCTGTCATTGAGATCAGCTGAACACAATTCAAATCCAGTTTACCTAGGAATAACTGAGAGAGTCATAAAAAAACTCTCTGAAGACAGATTATGAATCAATTTTGGCATAGAGTATCAGAGAAAGAGAGAGACTGAATCTGCCTGGAGTCTAGTAGCGGACCAGCAAGTATCTTAACATCTTCGCTGCAAAGCCACTTTGGAAAGCACTTTGCTCTCTCCTGACCCCTGCACCACCAGTCCTTTACCTCACCTAAGGGCTGTTTATGGACAGATAGAGCACTTAAGGCATGTCAGGTCCTCATGACAAGGCTTATAGATTTATTGCACTGAATTCAAACTATACAATACAGTTACAAAATTTTTACAGTGCATATCTTTTAAACATACACAAAAAACACCCATGTCTAAACTACTTACACTAAGATTAAATCACAGAATCATAGAATCATAGAAT
>NW_009630913.1:719-944 GCF_000690535.1 Cariama cristata | reverse complement strand
GAAGGCCGCGGCCAGGCAGCGGCAGGCACTCATTTCTCAGTGCAACTTGCCACGCTTTTAACAGCAGAACAATTTAAATGTACAATATTAGCTCACAGTATTAGTCTGGAGGTGCAAAGAACAATCCATTCAGAGGCTGAGCTTCAAAGGCACCGGATTCCCCTCAAGGAAAAGTTTACAAATGTGGCTGGCCCCTCCCTCCTTTCCCGCCCTCCCCTCCCTCAC
>NW_009630913.1:0-686 GCF_000690535.1 Cariama cristata | reverse complement strand
ACGGTTTTCCCTGAACGCTTCTGTAGAGGGCATCCCTGACCAGATTTCTTCCACCTCGCCGTGTGAAGCCCGCTCCCCGTGCTTTGAACTGCGGAGCCCGGCGGGCCCCCGCGCCGCCCTCGGGGGTCGCGCACTGACTTCGGTAGGTGAAGGCGAAGCTCCCCTTCGCTGCCAGATCTCCAGGCTAAAAAGCCTGGCACTTCGCAGCCCCTGCTGACTTCACCTTGGGAGGGATAAAGATTTTCTCCTCATTTTTCGCTACAAACCAGGTGCCACTTTCTTACACCGCTTGATGGCAAATGTCTCATCTTCAGCGAGCTGGATCTGGCATACGTTATTTTAATTAAGTCTATGGCGATTTACTTTCCTCTGAGATCCATTCCACGGTGCAATTAGGAACGTATTGGTGCTAGCACATATGAATATTCAGGAGAGTGTCAATTAATTAGCAGACAGAGGAATCTCATTATGGTACTCAAAACCCTTTTAGTGCTAAGCAGAATTAAGGGGGCATTTGCCAATGTGCTGGATTAGTGAATATTTTACTGCGCGCTCATTTAACTTCATTATCATAGCACTTACGCTACTCTCTGATTTTATTAATTAAATTGCTCATTAATTTATCCAGAAAGGGAGATAAAAGTTTTATGACGCCACAGCACTGGCGTAGGCGTCGTACAAAGCCA
>NW_009630912.1:11498-11891 GCF_000690535.1 Cariama cristata | reverse complement strand
CCCCTGCCTCCACTGAGACAGCAGACCAGACACTGCTCTAAGAAAATTACATTTTCAATGAGCTAGTGAATACCTATAATAATATTTTATCAAAATATTATTTCCTAAACGTTTTTATTGTACAAGTGTCATGTAACAAAGGCTGCTCCCCGACCAAGCCTAACCCCTCCCAATACTACTCACTGGAAGAACACCAGTTGTCAAAGGCTCCAGCAGGGTCCCAATCTCAGTAACAGCCCACAAACATCTACATCAGATTTTAAAATAAAAGTGCAAATAATTGAAAGTGTACAGAAGTTGCAACAAGGGAAGCCTGTACATTCATGAGGCTGTCATTTCACATTATGGAACAGTTACAATTAACAGACCACCACCAGAGGGGTGAGGGGGAAG
>NW_009630912.1:882-11482 GCF_000690535.1 Cariama cristata | reverse complement strand
TGCTCCCCCCCTACTTTTATTCTAGCTTTCCTTCTGCCCTCTTCCTTTCTTGACATTTTATTCAATGCCACACACCCTACTGCTTGCCCATGCTGGCATAAATTGGTAGGATAAACAGTAATATTTCAGAGCACTGTAAAATTCTGAGCACCAAACTGATGTTCCAGTAGGCTGAGCAGCACCAGTCCAGGCATCTTCCACACTTGCCAGAAAACAGACTGGCCAAAGCTATTTCTTAAAAGTGATTGAAATGCAACCTACCTGTTAGCAGTTCAAAAAAGTGTCTCAAATATAAACTCAAAGCAAACTTCCATGTTTTTCAGAAAGTCCAGGTTCCAGAGGCTTCTCATAGAATTACTAAAGATGGACTAAATTAATCCAGCCACAGCTTTGCAAAAACATTTCAAGGAAGAACTTACCTAAGCTTCAAATTTCCATAATTGATACTAAATATAGAGAAGTTTATTTTCACAAACACTGTAAAAATTTTGAATTATCATAATCCTATGCATGTTCAAACCTAAATTCATTATACTCAAGTAAATTATACTCAGGTAAAACTCTCCAGAGTAAATATTTACTTATTTTAATAAACCCTTTCCCCTGTATTTTGCTCCATCAGCAATACAAATGTCAGTCAGGACTGGAGAAAGGGAGACTTTCCCTTGGTCGAAGAGGATCAAGTTAAAGATCATTTAAGCCAACTGGACACCTACAAATCCATGGACCCAATGGGATGCATCTATGAGTGCTTAGGGAGCTGGCAGATGTTATTGCTGAGCCGCTGCCATCACTCCATCATCTTTGAAAGGTCATGGAGAACAGGAGAGGTGCCTGAGGACTGGAGGAAAGCCAGTGTCACTCCTGTCTTCAAAAAGGGCAAGAAGGATGACCCAGAGAACTACAGGCCAGTCAGCCTCACCTCCATCCCTGGAAAATTGATGGAACAGCTAATTCTTGATGTCATCTGTAAGCAGGTGGAGGAAAAGAAGGTTATCAGGGATAGTCAACATGGATTCACCAAGGGGAAGTCATGCTTGACCAATCTGATAGCCTTCTACAATAGCACGACTGGGTGGGTAGGTGAAGGGAGAGCAGTGGATGTTGTCTGCCTTGACTCCAGCAAGGCCTTTGACACTGTCTCCCGTAACACCCTCATAGGTACGGTCAGGAAGTGTGGGCCAGATGAGCAGGCAGTGAGGTGGATCGAGAAGTAGCTGAATGGCAGAGCTCAGAGGGTCATGATCAGCAGCGCAGAGCCTAGTTGGAGGCCTGTAGCTAGCAGTGTTCCCCAGGGACCAGTTCCGGGTCTGGTCTTGTTCATCCTATTCATCAACAACCTGGATGAGGGGACAGAGTGTACCCTCAGCAAGTTCACTGATGATACCAAACTGGGAGGAATGGCTGATAGACTGTAAGGCTGCACTGCCATTCAGCGAGACCTGGACAGGCTAGAGAGTTGGTCAGAGAGAGAGGAACCTGATGAAGTTCAACAAGGGCAAGTGTAGGGTTCTCACCTATGGAGGAATAACCCCATGTACCAGTACAGGCTGGGGGCTGACCTGCTGGAGAACAGCCCAGCAGAGAAGGACCTGGGTGTCCTGGGGGACAAGCTGCTCATGAGTCAGCAATGGGTCCTTGTGGCCAAGAAGGCCAATGGTATCTTGGGGTGCATGAGGAAGAGTGTGGCCAGCAGGTTGAGGGAGGATCTCCTCCCCCTCTACTCTGCCCTGGTGAGGCCACATCCAGAGTACTGTGTCCAGTTCTGGGCTCTCCAGTTCAAGAAAAACAAGGAACTACTGGAGAGAGAGAGAGACCAGCGGGGGGCAACAAAGATGATGAGGGGACTGGAGCATCTCCCTTATGAGGAAAGGCTGAGGGAACTGGGTCTGTTGAGCCTAGAGAAAAGAAGACTGAGAGGGGATCTCATCAATGTTTAAAAATACCATAAGGGTGGGTGTCAAGAGGATGTCAAGAGGGCCACACTCTTTTCAGTGGTGCCCAGTGACCTCTTGAGTAATACCTCACAAGCCTGAATGCTGAAACTGTGACAGGACAATATGAGACTGGGGAATAAGCAACAAAGATACAGCTCCACAAAAACACTATTCACTGGAAGGTCTGTTGAACCAAAGAATTATATTTCTAATAGTCTCTCGAAGACCTAGGCAAGCCCCCATGTTACTGGTTAGCTAGACAAAGTCATTCTCAACACTGCACAAATTATCTTTCATCAGCAACATGCACTGGCACCAGATCTTTCAATCCAGCAACATATAATGCATGTCAGCTGCATATTTTAGAATACTTAAGGTCTTCTAATTAAGCAGGTTTTTTAGGGAAAGTTTTTTTTCAGTAGAGTGATGATTGTACATCAATTTCCGTTAATTTAAGTTTACTCTGACAGCTACAGACAAAGCTGGAGCTTTCTAACAAAATAGTTCATAGCTGCAATGCAAAATTTTACTGAAATCATTAATGTAGAAACTGCAAACATTTTCCTTTAACTCACTGAGACAAATGAAGCAGTATATAACAGCAGGAACTCTTTTGTAGTATCCCTAAAGCATCTCAAAAACAGTTGTTTCTCTACACAGATTGGGTATTTTCAAGGGTTTTCCTAAGTTGGTAAAGAACTAGAATGACTTTAAGTCAAAAGCGAAAAAAGCTTTGAATCGAAGTTCTAATGAGAAAGCAACAACTGTGGAACAAGAGCATTTACAGAATCTTGGACATAACTTATATTCTGCATTCTCCATAGAATGTACTTAATGGGCCAAAAATCAAATGGTCCATTAAATGATGAGAATGTAATTTATGTGTATGTGCATGTATAAAGTCTATCTAACAACAAAATTGTTATTTAATTGTACGTCATTTCTTTTCAAATTATATAGAAATCCTTCAACACAGTAGGCAATTTTTAACTACTGTATCTAACACCAGCTTTTTTTTAAGCTAAATCATAGTCTTGGTTACACATCTCTAGCTCCAGTAACTCACATAATATACACACACAAGTGGAATTGAAATGGATTTTAGCATGCACAAACATACAACCATGTGTCAAAAATATACTTGCAAAGTAGAAGCCTATTATTTTTAACCCACAGTGATGATTACACACCAAGTCACATTCTTGAGCAATCCATACAGGATTTTCATACTTTGATTATTAAATTTTAATTATGTCCTCAACAGCTATCTTAAGTATTCCTTGAATGCATGTCTTTTTAACTTTCACATAGTTTTCCAGATGTCAATATTCATGAAATGGTATGATGTACAAAGTCCCTAGGTCACTGCAGCTTGCTTTGGTTACTATAGCAAGAAGACAACATCTTAAATGTAGTTAGCAGACTGCAAAGGTTCTAGAGCAAAGTTTATGAATAAAGACATATGTTGACCAAAACTATTTTTGAACTGAAGTCAGTAATCTGATGAGAATGGATTGCACACACACTTCAGGTTAAAAATCAAACACAGTCATTGCTTTCTTATCACTGAAACTTTTAAGGTGAATTATCACATGATTCACAACTTACATGTAAAATAAAGCAAGGTAATTCCGACCTGAGCGTTATTTGCCCTCATGGACAGATGCGACATACAAATGTCATATCTGAAGAACATAGACTAGATCTAATCCATCCAGAATCTTGATTCAAAAATACCTCCTATCAGCTTTCATAAATATTGTTAACTTATCTTTGTAATCACGCATTTTTTTCAGAAAAGTGTTGCTTGACTGAAGCAGACTGAGTTTCTCTTGTTGCAGCACAAAATTACACCACTTAATCCTCATTTCTGTGCATGCACACTGTTCTCCAAGTTCAGAAGTTCTGTGTGGTTGTTTTTTTAAAGACATAACTGCACTTTTTATTTTTTAAGCAAAAGTACTAAAACTATCTTAATAAGAATTTAAAAAAACAACAGGCGCATGCAACATAACATCAATACAGAAAGTAACATACTTACAGGTTCAAATGATAAGTTAACATGTTCCAGGAATTTCTGTCTTAAATTGTCAGTTAGTTCACTGAAGCGATATCGCAAGAGATCCATTTCTTGTTGAAGAAACCAACGCCTGAGATCCTCACTGCAAAGAAATAATAAAAAAAACACATAATACATTTTCTGATTACGCATTCTCTCTTTCTTTATAAACGAGATGTCACGCCTAGCAAACATAGCATTAAATGTAATGCTGGCTTTGGCATGGGACCCACAAACTGAGGAGTTTGGAAGAGAAGGCAGGAAACCTTCAGGAAGGAGCACTCAATGAGAAAAGACTTGTGAAGAGACAATACACAAATAAGCAAGACAGCAGATGTTTGGGAAGAACGGAGGTAGCTGATCTCAGCCCTAAAAATTGCTCTGTAGGTATCAAAGCTGCTACTCTCTTTTAAACAGTACTCACCCTTTCTTACTTGTTTTAGGTAAGAACAACCAACTGCAGACAACATTCTCCTTCAGTATTTAAAGGACAGCTTGCTTGCTTCAACATGGCACAGTATTTCTTCATCATACAATTAAGGTCACAATTAATCTGATGAGGCAAATACATTATGAAGCCTATTTCTTTTAATTCTCACTTTTGGAGTACCTTCAGCTGAAGGAACACGCACACTTCTCAGATACTATAACAACAGTGCTCTATGCTAGGCAACAAATAGCCTGGAAGCAGGCAAAAGGAAAATATATGACAATGAACTTGGGTGAAGAACACAAATAGAACATCTAACACTTGACAAAAGAGCAAAAGGGGTTTAGCAACTGCATGTGAGCAAGTAGAATAAACAAGAACGCATGGACAGGAGTCCGCAGACAGCATAAAAGAGAAACACCACTTAAGCCAGTCTCCAAGCACGCGTATTACTCTCTGTATCCCAGCACTCAGATTCCCAGGCATCAGCACATTACTCAAAGCTATAGCAAGTAAGTACCAGAATACTAATAACAAAAGCCACAGAATGCAGATGATACTGTATCTCATTATTACAGGGCATTCTTTTAAACTGTCCTGCAAGAGACACACTCGGGGCTACTGCCATGACAATTCACAGAGGACAGAAATACTGCAATCTTACATGTTCTCCTTACAATATTTAAGCATCTTTTCCCATAGGAGACCAGTAAATTACAATAGAGTTGTGTGTGTTTTTGTGGACAAAACCTCTGCTTGAAATATGGCTTCAAGAAAAGTAATTATTATTCAAATTATAAATCCAGATCAAAAGGCTCTGCTAGAGTGCTTTGTAAAGTACAACCCTGTGGACACTTTTGGTGCTTGGGATGTATTAATAATCTGTATAACTTAAAATGGAAGTTAATGCCTTTATGACTGATCTGCAGTTCTTCTGTGATCATCTTGGACAGTAACAAAATCCTAGGATATGACAATTTTACTCTTTTCCTAATCCATCAGGTTTTTACTGCACTTGTTTTCCTAAGGGGTAAAAAACAAAAAAAAAAACACCAAACAAACAGAAAACAAACAAAACCCCACAACTAAGCTCAAGCATATATAGTTACTCTGAAGGCTAGCCAGTCTCTTGTTCTTCCTTTCCTTCAGGAGAGCAGATCAAAGGCTGTAATCTGACCTACCCACTTAAGTTCTCTAAACAAGAAAACACTACTGCTATTTCTAATACAATGCACACACCTACCTGGTTCTTCCTACAGTTGACAAACTAGCTCATAAGCTGGTTTATGTTACTGTATACGTCCAGCATACACTTTAAAACTGACTTTCCCAGGAACATCATCATCAGAGCATTATTTATGTTCATTTTTTTCCTTATGTCTTTGGAAAAATTTTACATCATTTGTAAGCCCAAATCAAGTCTTCTACTCATTAACAACATTTCAAAAAAGTACACTCCTATTCCAGACACTTATTAGTAATAATACTTGTTATCAAAACCACACGCTTCACTGAAAAGCAATGTCACTGTTGTCAGATAGCTAACCAAGCTGCTGCTGAAGAAGAGACAGTTGCAAGTAGTTGAAGTGCAGACATTAGGAACTTCTAGTTTTGCCATTTAAGTTTTTTGTGTGCAGAACACTCCATACTTTAAATCAGATCAGTAGATTCCTGACTAGAAAAATAGTATGAAAGAATAGGCTCTTCATACCAGGGAACAGCACTTGGGGGCAGGGGGGGCGGGAATCCTCTTCAGCCCCCAAGAAGTGGTAGGAAAGAGCGGTATATTTGTTATGAAGTGTCAACATAAAAGTACTTTATGAAGACATGAAAATGCTCCTAAATCTGGAACCTAAGAGCAGTAGCTGACATTCTACAACTAAATATGAGAGTTCAGGTACCAACAATTTAATGTTAACTTGTGAAAAGCCTGGGCATGGGACAGAGCTCTATTTTACTAGGCAACTAACACCAGAAGATTACTCAGTTTAAGTTTCAAAAGGTAGACAGCAAGGGGAACACGGGTACAGAAAGCACACAAAAGCGAATTCTAGTCAATATAAGAGGCAGCAATTTCAGCACACAAGTCTAATTTATCATACAGAAAAAAAATGGCAGGAAGCAGAGAAAAGGCTTTGCTAAGTTTGATAAAGAACTTATGTCTTTGCTACATGACACAGACAACAAAAGAAAAAAAAAAAAGCAAGCACATAAGTATATTTGAAAGTTTCCTGAATAGCAGAGAGAATTTCGCTGTCAGAGCGGAGACAAGATTTATATCTTCCATCTTAAGTAAGTAAAGTGAAGATTATGCTCCTGTGATTTTCAAGATTCTTCATAGGTAATCTGATAAAGTGAAGAGAGATGCAACAGACAGAAGCAGAAATGCACAGTCACGGCCAACACGTGAATAAAATTCTCTTTAGAGCTGTGTTTGCCATGAAAGTGAACGCAACAAGATTATTTCCTGGTTTTGACAGCTCTAAGTGACATTACAAGAGGTGTGAAAGAAGGGTATGGATGAGACTGCTCACTCAACACTGTACATATCATATCTTAGCAACATTTTATGGGAATAAGCTTTAAAGTCTTGGATTTGAGAAGGCAGAAGGACAGTCAAGAGATCATGACTACATTACAAATTTAACTGACAAGAATGGTGGAGCTGGTCACTTCAGACCATGTAAAAACCAAACGAAAACTATCCAATTTATAAGTGAGGACTGATGCAGAGTAGAAAAAAAAGTTGCTACAACCTCGTGCCCCTGGGTGGCACTGTTGGCCAGCTGGAAACTTAAAAAGACAGTGTCGCAGGAAAACAAGCCTGTAAACACAACTGCCCAGCGAACTGAATTCAACCTAGTTTGCAGTTATATCTATTTAAGTACACTTTTCAAACACTCCTACCTTAATAGCTTTCATCAATTAACCTAATAATTTGTGCCAAGCTTATTTTTCTGACCTGAGAACAGTATACTCTATTTGCCTTCCAATTTATCTTTTGGGGAACATGCCAGTTTCAGAGCTCAGAAATGTCTCATCCCTGAAATAGCTGCTTTTCAAGAGAGAATGAAGAATGCTGGGTACAGGGTCACCTCACAGCGCTTAAGATGCTATTTTCCATTTTACAAGGAAGCACTAATTCCACCTTTTCAAAAAAACGAAAAAAGCTAGTTTAAGTGGAAACTGACTATCAAGCTGCTTTATTGAAACACTGCCTCAAACTATCTGTACATAAACGGAAAAAACAAAAGCACATTTGCAAGTAGTTTAAAGAGTGCCCTGGAGTCCTGTCCAAGGCCCCTCCTCCCTAGGAAGGAGTCTTTCCCCCTAGACTACAGGGCCAGCCTCTTTCCTGGCGATTCTGTGGCCCAAAAGAGCTTGTATTCATTTCTGCACAGTAGTTCACCTTCAACAAGCTGCCCACCTCTCCCCTATCTATAGCCTAATTCTTAACATACTTCCCTGAAACACAGTGTTTGAACCACGTCTCCCATTTATTTCCTAAGCAAGCACTGCAGTCAAATAAGATCTCATACAAAAGACAGGGATCTTCTTTTAAAAAGATAGCTTGCAGAGAAGAAAACAGTCCAATTACCTGCATCTATCATTAATTCCAGAGCCATTATAGAGATGCAGAGCAGGGGGAGAAAGCAACCACATCAGTGACAAAAGTAAATATTTAGCCAAGTCCCTGCTTGGGTACTTCTGACTGAGGCAGCCTTTCACTCAGCATGCCAGCCACTCTCATTCACATATGCCTTCCTCACTTCTCCGCACTGTGGACAAATCTTAGTGAATTCCACTCCTGAACCAAATACCTAACCTTCAGGCTTTTGCTACATGGCTTGTATTGCCTTCTGTGAATCTCATCCAAACTCATTTTTAGTGAAGCCACAGAGCAACCAAAAATAGATGCCTCTTGAATTCCATATCAGAGTCTTGCCACCAGACAATTCTGCCTTCCAGAACAGCAGAATTTTCTTCAAATGTGCCATTACCTACACCCTCAAAGTGACTCATATCCCACAGAAAAGCAATGGTCCCATCTAAATAATAACTAAATGCTTAAAGTTTTACAAGCCAGAATAATGGAAACCAAACTGACTATTCAGAATGCCACTAGCTGCATAGTTAGAAACATTAAGTTTTCAGAGGCTTTTTAGTCCCAGGCTACTTAAGGATACTACCTTTTAAAGGTTTTTGGTAGAAATTTACAATATAGATAAAGCAAGATATTTTCTCGTAAAAATCAGCAGGAGCAGTATGTCTGAGTGAGTTTATAAAAATATCTACAACAGAGGCACTAGAAAGAAACCAATATTATATTTGTTATTCATAATTGCAAATAATACATGTAGAATAGAGAAAGGTAGAAGGAATTTCAGTTGCAATGCTGTTATTCAACTTGCTTCCTTCTTTAAGGTTTTTAAATTATAAGAGTCACTGCAGTGAAGTTCGCTATTGATCTTCACATCCACAACCTGGTCCTCACTGTACATGCATCAAACATCTAGCTGGCTCATCGATCACGTACATCAACAAACTGTCTTCAGCACTGCCCAGATGTCTTTTGAAAGGGCAACATGATGGGATGTGAATAATCCAGAAGATTTCAGGGTGTTCAAAGCCACCCAGAGCCTCTCATGGTGAAGTGTCCTCCATCTGGAGGGCTTTTAAGTAGGCTTCTTGTTCTGATCAGATGGTCTGTAGCAGTCACCTACCATGTTGTTAGCCACTTTGGTCTCTTCTCCAGCACTTGCCCCAAAACTCTCAACTGTCTTATGACCCATTCCAAGAAAAGACCCATCCATTCCAGCTCCATATCTTGGCTTAGAGCACAATCCCTCCCATGCACCTCCCCCAGTCTGGTTTTGCTTACTGATCTGTATCCAACCATAGCAGTACTTCAGTCACGTCAGCTATCATGGTATCACAATCTGTATTCTACCACACACCCAATTTAAACAAACTATATTGCAACTTAAAGTGCAATTGAATTAACAATTCAAAACAGTATACACTTTATATTTGCCAGTTTTAATTCTAAAAAAGGACTGCAAGGGCATGGAGTCAGGAGTTCATACTGATGCATAACATCAAGCTGCTAACAGACATAAAGCACTGACAACCTCTGTAACTTCATCCAAAGACCACAGCTGAAGCAAAAGGAATGCACTTGACAGGACCAACTTTGTGCACGAGATTTCACACAACAAAAAAATTGCAGTGCAACCTTCCACAGCAATGAATTTGGAAGAAAAGCAGAGTAGTTTCCTCAGTAGAGGAAACCTCAAACTTAGTCGGTACTTTTAATTTGCCAGAAACAAGGATCTCTCTTTAGACAATGAAATAAAGCCTATTTACATAGTCAGGTCTTTGGTCAGTAATCAACAATTTAAGCATATGCAGCAGTTAAGCTAATTTAAATTAAATTATCAATCACTGCGAATGCCTGACAAACACTTAAAACTGGTGTGCTTAAATCTCAAAAAAGATGTCAAAAGGAAGAGACTCAAATCAACGTTCTAACAGTAAAACCCAAAAGCTTGTACTTTTTAATTATTACAAAATCTGGATATTAATTTTGATTCCAAGTATCCCTTTTCATCACAGTTGAAATCAGCTTCCCAGGAAAAACCCCTCTGTTTGAGCCTACCTTTCCATTTAGTAGTCATGCAACTCTAGAATATCTGTAATGTCTATAATAAAGCAATGTTTTATCTGTATACATTTAAAATTAACAATAAGAGTACGGGATAATCCAAAAAGTACTTACGACTGACAGTAAGCAAGGCGTAGTATGAAATGAGAGATATGGTCTTTCCTTCTTGCCTCATAATCATCCTCCGCCAAAGCCTACAGAACATATTACTATTATTTCAGAGAAATAATCTCTGCCAGATTAAAAATCCACAGCTAATTTATCATTGCTGTTCAACAGTATATTAATACTCATCTTTAAGACAATAAATGCAAGACTATTAAAGAGGGGGTTGTCCCAAAGAAAAAAATATATACTCCTAAAGAAAAAACACCTCTAACAAAATGACAGAATTTAAGTTTTAGGAACAGTATTTCATCACCCCTGCTTTTACTCAGAATTCTTGAATGGTGTACAGAAAATAAAGCACAGGAGAGTTCCTTTTTTTGATTTTTACTTACTTTGTAGGG
>NW_009630912.1:0-851 GCF_000690535.1 Cariama cristata | reverse complement strand
AGGGAAACTTCAGTTTCCGGAGCTCAGCCTCAAGCTTACTTCTATATGATTCACTACTTCTTACACAGCTCACACCAAGGTTTTCAACTACTTTGAGCACTGGGAAATAAAAAGTCCATGTTAGAGACAACATATTGAAAAGAAATCTATCTGTGTCATGCCTTGGAAAATGCACAAACTGGGGTAAGACCACAGGAATTGCTTTTAGTGGTATGGGGAGCAAAGGGGTAAGAAATATGGAGGATAAGGTGTGGCCCATAAGTCCTGAACAGCTTGCCCAACTCTGGGATTCACAGTCAGTATGGAAAGGGAGACATCTAACTCTGATGGATCAGTCTCTGAACATCGGTTTCGACTGTCATGACAGAAACCTTGGATTCAGTGGTTTTCACTTCAGAGGAACCCTTGCTCCCAGCCACAATGACCTGAATCGCTGTACCAAGAGATATCAAACATGTCACAACACCTAGAAAGTGAAACATGCTCACAAAAGCCACCAGTACAAACCAAAACTATACAGTCCTGACTGCTACACACCAAACACTCGTTGTGATATCAGTCACAGCTCTCTGAAACACCTAAAGCAACTCGTTTTCCTTTAAAGGGGGTTCGTTTCAGCACGAGCAGGCAGGCAGTTCACACTAATAACAGGCAAAGAGAGGATCTAAGCCCGCCAAAGAGACATACAGCCATGGCAGGAAGAATGAAAAGCTTCGGGGGGGGACAACGACACGACCGGGGCGCTACTCACGCCGCAGGCGGTCGATGGCAAAGCTCTCAAACTCCGCCAGGGAGATGTTCTCCGTGGGGGGCTCCAGGTAGAACTGCAGGCTGTGAGGGTACAGCTCCCG
>NW_009630911.1:0-5013 GCF_000690535.1 Cariama cristata | reverse complement strand
CCAGCAGCGGGTCTGTCTTGGAGCCGGCTTTTATTGGCCCTGTTGGACATTGGGGAAGCTTCTGGCAGCTTCTCACAGAAGCCACTTCTCTAGCCCCACTGCAAGCAAAATCTTGCCACGTAAAACCAATACAGGATGTTACGGGAGACAGTGCTGAAAACCTTACTAAAGTCAAGATAAACAACATCCACTGCTCTCCCCATACCCACCAAGCTAGTCATCTCATTGTAGAAAGTTGATTAGGCATGATTTTCCCCTCATGAATTCATGCTGACCACTCCCAATCACCTTCTTGCTCTTCATGTATATGGAAATAGTTTCTGGGATTATTTGCTCCATCACTTTCCTGGGGATCAAGGTGAGACCGACAGATCTGTAGTTCCCTATGCCTTTCCTCTTGCCCTTCTGGAAGACAGGAGTGACATTCACTCTCTTCCAGTCCTCGGGAACCTGTCCTGATCATCATGGCCTTTCGAAGATAACCCAGAATGGCCTCACAAGTATAATGTTATCATAACATCAGCTGTTATGAAGTATATCATCACTGGGGAGAACTATCCTGATGTTACATGGGCTATAGCTTTTCTATATTATATGAAACTCTCTTTTTAATGTGATTGAAAAAAAAAAACCAAACCAATTACTCTAGTATTTGCTGTTTGATTATGATCTTCTTAGTGAACATTTTCAAACTCTTTTTTACGTTATTGTAAGACCTGGAAATTTATTAGTTTAAAAAATGAAAGCTAAAATAATTTCAGAATTGTGTGCAATCAAGAGAAAGGAGTTTCAAACTCTGTGTCATGTATCATGATATGTTTGATGAAAGCCTGAGTTCTGACATTGCTACTTCTTCACAAGTGAAATATAAGACTTCTCATTTCCCCAAGGTGGAAATTAATCTTTAGCACTTTTTTCATATTTTCTCATCATTAAAACATCTGTTATTCAGACATAATATTTATTAACTTCACAGCAAAAATTGCATTCTAAATACTTCATGATACAATACTTAGACACTGTGTTTTGTTCAGATCTTTTAAAAAGTAATCACATTTTATTGTGCTAACTGTTCGCTTTGAGCTCATCTAAATGTTAATAAGGGAGAAAATGAATGAATTATTTCATTAATTTTTCATGTTTTCCATAAGTATTGAACCATTTCCCTTAAAACTTCTCCTTCTATTGATCTGTGCATTATCTGTGGATTATCACTATCCATATATTGAGATAATTATCTTTGCAAAGTAGCTTTTTCTTAGGGGAAAATCTTTAAACTTTCTGGACTTTTCGTATCAGTGGAGAGCAAAGCTGATTTTTAGCCTTCTCTTTAAGATCGGCTTCCTGCAAAATCGGCTTTCTCAGATTTCTAAGATAAAACATTTACCCTGCCTAATTTTACACAACATACCCTTCTAGTTCCAGGAGGAATGCTTCTGATTTGTAACATCTCTGGTCCACTTAACTGCTAAATTACCACTTCATTAAATTCTTTGCTTACTCAGTCAGAGCTATGGAAATCTGTGGCAGTGCCCATTCATTTTTGAAAGCTCTTATTCAGAAGCAGTCTGAGATGCGACTGGGCCTTTTCTCACATGAGATAATAACTAGTGTACCAGTTTAAAATATCAACAGTGTTAATTACAAAGTACCAACCTCATCCCACAGACGTCTCTATCTTAACACCTTTCAACAGCTGCCTCCCAAATTAGCAGAATTCCTGACTCCCCTGACTACACAGCGTAGCTATGCATTTTCAAAATGAAATCATTGCAAACAGTAAAGTATTATAAACTTAGGTAGGCCTATGGAAGAGGCTTTGCTTTGGCAGAAGGAAAATTGATAATATTTCTTTTCACAAAATCCTCTTTTGTCAGCTTGCTGAAGAGGCAATTTCAGAACAAGGTGAAAGGCTTACTTCAAAGCTGACCTTTCTGAGATGAGATGTCATGGCTTACAGGGAAGCACAGATGCTTTGAAGTCTCAGTATGGGTTTACAGGGACTCCTGGGGCTCCCACATAGAAATGAGAGACAAAAAAAATAGTATACTGTAGTATATGCACATCTATATCACCTGGAGATAGTAAGAATATCACCAAGCTGTAAAAAGAGATCTCCTTAGCCAAGGAAAGGAAGAAAACCTGTCTGTGAACGCCTCTTGTACGGATACTGAAGTGACAAACACTATTGTGTATGAGGCAATGAAACACAGAACGGAAAAACAGGTTCCTGCAGTTCAGCAAAGCCACTATACATCAGGTGGGAGTCAGTAATTGGGCGTTCATGTACCCAGGCTTCTCTTATTCCACATTCAGTTCATAACCTTAGGCACCCAAAGTGATTTAAGTCAATGTGTTTAGTGCCAAAACTGTAATAAGCTAAAAAAGGATTTACAGTCTGTTATAAAGTCTGGGATGACAGGCAATGAATTACTGAGCAAGTGAACTTGACCACTTTCTGGTAGGTGACATGCCCTTGTAGAATTTTTAGGTAAAATCAGTTTAAAGCTACTAATTCTCTTTAAATCTTTAAGCAAAAATATTCCTGCGGTCTTTCCAAAATGTTTTTTTCCTTTGTGGAAGAACATCTTGGCAGACTGTCTCTAATTGCACTGAAACCTGAGGGATTTATTAATATAGAAATTGAGCTAGGTAGAAATAGCTTAGCATAGATTTTGAAATAACTTAGCATATATTTTGAATTCTTTGCTATTCTAGACAATTTGGAACTGATAGATTAAATTAACAGTGAGGAATGACTGTTACAAGCAACCATCTTAAATCATTATGGGAATTCAGTTACTAAACTGATGTATCAGTCTTATGAAAATGTGTATAATAATGGGAGCATCCTCTGAGACAGTTCTATGTAACTCTGGAGCTACGAATTGTCCACTATTTAACTTCTTCAAAACATTTGATTTGACCTTGCTGATCTGTCACATTTGAAATGTTTGTGCTTACAGTTTCAAGTGATAAATGTAATTTTTTCAAAAGTTACTTAAATTAAAGTATTTGGATAAATGTGAAATATCAAGTTAATACAATGTTTCAGATAAATTTTCTTTCATGGCTGTCAACTAATCAATAAATCAAAGAAGCTTGGAACTGTAAAAAGGACAAATTTAAATCTATTTTAAAATTAAATTGAAAAATCTTAAATATGATTTCCGGTTGATAGAGAAAACAATCCTTCCAGGGAATTAACCGGCTTTCTGAATAATTCTAAAAAAGCAAGCATGGGAATATAATGTAATCGGATGAAAAATTACAAAAGATCAAAGCACTACAGGGAAGTGTGTCGCACAGTTGATTGCATAAATTGGATGAATAGGTGGACAGAGTATATACTGTAGGTTACAAAGATAATTATAAATATACTAGTTTTCTCATGAAACAAAGACCACATTTTAAACAATGTCTAACATTTTGATATTGAAAGGTAATAGGAACTAGGTACACTTGTAGTGTATCTGCAGTGTACACTGCTCTTTCACTGTCTGCAGCTAAATTGAAACTTTCAGTCTACATTTACATGATCTTCACTGTGTACACAACCTGGTCCCTGGATCAGATGGTACAGAATTTCTCATATCCATCCTTTTTCATCAGCTAGAGAGCCCTGGCCAGGATCACAGAATCCTTTGCACCTTCGCAGTAGATCATCTCACAAACATATACCTCTATTTTAATCTATTTTAGAAAAAGATTGATAGAACCATAAAATCATAGAATCATTTAGGTTGGAAAAGACCTTTAAGATCATTGAGCCCAAGCATAAACCCAGCATGACCAAGTCTACCACTAAACCATGACCCTAAGCGCCACATCTACATGCCTTTTAAATGCCTCCAGGGATGATGACTCTACCACTTCCCTGGGCAGCCTGTTCCAATGCTTGACAACCCTTTTGGTGAAGAAATTCTCCCTAATATCCAATCTAAACCTCCCTTGGCACAACTTGAGGCCAAAGCATCAAGGAAATAGTCCAAGAGGTTCCTGGAGTGTGTGAGAGATAACTTCCTCATGCAGCTGGTAAGTGAGCCTACCAGGGGAGGTACCCCACTAGACCTGATTTTTACAAACAGAGAAGGACTAGTGGGAGATGTGGTGGTTGGAGGCTGTCTTGGGCATAGTCACCACGAAATGATAAAGCTTTCAATCCTTGGTAAGCTAAGGAGAGGCGATGGCAAAACAGTTACCTGGGACTTCTGGAGGGCGGACTTTGGCCTGTTCAGGTCACTGGTTGAGAGAGTCCCTTGGGAAACAGTCCTGAAGGGGAAAGAGGTCCAGGAAGGCTGGACATTCTTCAGGGAGGTAATCTTAAAGGCACAGGAGCCTGCTGTCCCAATGTGCCATAAGATGAGTCAACAGGGAAGAAGACCGGCTTGGTTGAACAGAGAGCTTTGGTTGGAACTCAGGAATAAGAAGAGAGTTTCCCAGCTTTTGAAGAAGGGACAGGAAATCCAGGAAGAGTACAAAGATGTTGTCAGGGCATGCAGAGAGAAAATTAGAAAGGCAAAAGGCTAGCTTGAATTCACTCTGGCCACAAGTCATAAAAGATGACAAAAAAACGTTTTTACGAATACATTTACAACATAAGCAGGACCAAAGAGAATCTCCCCCCTTTACTGGATGAAGAGGGGAACATTGCCAGCAAGGATGAGGAAAAGGCAGAGATACTTAATGTCTTCTTTGCCTCAGTCTTTACTAGCCAAACCAGTTATCCTCAGGGCAGCCAGTCCTTCGAGCTAGATGACAGGGGTGGGAAACCGAGTAATCCCCCCACTATCCAGGAGGAAGCAGTTAGTGACCTGCTGCTCCACCTAGACATGAATAAGTCTATGAGGCTGCATGGGATTCACTCAAGGATACTGAAAGAGCTGATGGATGTGCTTGCTAAGCCACTCTCCATCATCTACCAGCAGTCCTGGCCAACTGGGGAGGTCCCAGACGACTGGAGGCTAGCCAATGTGATGCCCACCTACAAGAAGGGCCGGAAGGAGGGTTTGG
>NW_009630910.1:0-3128 GCF_000690535.1 Cariama cristata | reverse complement strand
TGCGGGGGCCCGCCGGTACTTCCCGGCGCTCCGCTCACCCCGCGGGAACAGCCCCCGTGCCCAGAGGCGGCCCTACGCTGCGTCTCCTGCTGCCGTTATACCAAGCAGAATGTGTAAATATATGAAAATACACCGCCGTAGATACGTTTATAGATCGTATGATCCTTTTCAATGTATACCCGCACCGTTAATTTCTTCTTTGATCCCAGAAGCTTCTTCCATGACTTTACCTCTATTTTCTTGCCACAAATACTTTTTTATAGAGCCTTTATTGCAAAACATAGATAAAGGGTTCCTAGCTAGTCATATAAATAGCAACAATTTAGTACCTTTTACAACCGGCTAGGAAAACATTAATACCGAGACCGTTCCCAGCCTGCTTGATGAAGAAGCAGCGACAAAATGTCAGGCGATGGTGTCTAAAAGCCGTAGGCCTAAATCCCTCGTGCTGTAAACTGAAACGCTGCCATTTAATCCAAAGGAATTACGTCGCTTTATTGCAACAGAGAATAGGGCTGGAGAATGTGGAATGTGGCCGTAGTCACAGAATATTCAGGAAGTTCCTAATGTTCTGTTGGAAAGGAAGGAACGAGTCTCTTTCGGCCGTCCTCTCCGTGAAATGACGGCTGGTTGTCTGAGGCAGCCCTGCTTCTGCTGCTTGGTGAGATGTTCAGAGCCTACGTGCAAGAATGATTCATCTCTGCGCTTCTTAGTTGAGCTAACAACATCGCAAACCCGGCTGTTAAGGTTGACCTGCACCCTGCATAAGGACAACAGATGGAAATTCTGGTTTAGAGCCACTGCAAAAAATAAAAACATGTTCCAAAGGGAAAAGGAGCTTGTATTTCTGTGTTTGAACCTTTGATCTTTGTTCACATCTGAAGGGAAGAGTAGACCTTTTGCTGAAGACACATGGTTTTGCATCTGTGAAAACACAGCTGTATAGAGCAAAACAAAACTGGGGCAAAACAATGGTTTTGCTGTGTCAGTTTAGCTGTTGGCGTTAAAATGCTTTAGAAATAGCGGTGGGGTTTTTTAAGAACCTTTCAGAACATCTCTGTCTTTACACAATTGTTTGTTGAGATTGTACTCTCTGGATCTTAAAGTTCGTTGGTGATCAAGAGACAGCTGCTACCTAAATATTTAAAGCGAACTCATGGGAAAGTCTGGCATGCCCTCAACAGTGCTATTTTAACAGTTTTCTAAAAAAATATAAACGAAAACATCAAAATTTACAGGAAAATCCACACTGGCAAAAAGTAAACTTGATGCAGAGAAAAAAAATAATCCAGATCTCGTTAATGCTGTAATTCTTAATGGTGTAGGTGCGATATACGGCTATTTCATGATTACCTACTGCCTTTTCTGGAGTTGCCCCAACGCATCCCTGGAAAGTAAAGGGATGTTGGCCGGTGCCCTCGGCCGCATCATTTTGCATCTGAGCGTGATGGCAAAGCTGCTCTCCGATGCCTGCCTGTTGTCTCCTGCCTCCCCGCGTTTGCAGCGACGCGACACGTCGCCGTCCCAGCAGTGTCCCCGGCAGCCCCACCGCCTGAGCGCATAGCCCGGTGCCTACCTGTCCCTCTCCCTGTGGTCCCCCCCCAGCACTGCCACTCGCTCACTTGTGTCAGGAGCCTGGCAGCGTTACTCGTTTTCCGCCTTAAAATCCCTACTCGCTCCAGTTGGTTTATGACGAAAGACAAAGAGAGGAGCTAGAAATGAGGAAGGCTAAATGTGCAAATGCAAAATTATTTGTTTAAATAGATTTCTTAACCACTCTGTTCCTTTTTGGGGCAGGGAGGGAATCTGACTTTTTTTTAATTCTTGACAACGCACAACAGTGCTTTGCTCTTAAAATTGGTCTGTCCTGGAGCCTTACAATAAATTCTCAAATGTGTTTGGGTTCCTAAACATGCAGCTGGCGCTTAATGGGATTTTCAAAAGAGCATAAGCAGGTTAGACATCCTCCCATCCATTGAAATCGGTGGGATTTAGGTACCGATCTTGCTCGGTTGCTTTTGAAAATCCAGCCAGGTGCCTGTCTGCATCTTTAGTTGCTCTGGAAAATCTGGTCCCCATCCATCCCCGTGACCCCCCTGCTCCCATCAATATTTGTCTCCCGTCTCTGTCTCCCACACTCTGCCCTGTATTGATGCCGGAGTCTCCTCCTTTGTAGTTCCTAACACCAGGGACATCCCTCTCCTTTCTCTCTACCAAACTGGCTCTTCAGCTGGTTAAAGGCTCAGTTGAGCAGCTATGGGCACGTCCAGATTTTTCAAATTAGCTTCCTTCTCCTCCTAATGATTTTTAATTCTTTCTTGGTGGTGTTTTGACTGTGTAAAGCATTTGGGGTTAAAAGACTGGGTGCAAAGGGGTGTGAATGTGAGGGGAGTGCCGTCTTATGCCTCTTTGTTAAGTTTTGTGTGTCTCTAGGCTGAATGCGAGGAGATGGGGAATTAATTTCCTGATCAGCCTGTCTCTCCCCATCCCCTGCAACAGTAAAGCGGTCAATGGGGTTTATATTTAAAGCCGAGAAAATTAGTATTTTAATTTCTGGCTCGACCACAGATAGGGGTGACTCGCTGGGTCTCCTTGTGCAAGCAGTTCCCCATCTGTAAAATGGATCCCCGCATCTCCTTTTGCACGGCTATGGAGCACGGGTAATTAATTAGTGTTAGTGCAGCCCTGTGAAAATCCTCAGACAGAAGGTGCTAGAAGGTGCTGTGGGTTGCCCTGGGGCTGAAGAAGCTCGCCCTCAGAGCCCCACGGGGCGAGGAGGCGAGGTGGAGGCCGAGAGCTGCTGGCCAGTTCCTTTGCCAGAGATATTTCCCATTTTCTTCAGGGGAAAATCAAATTGGGAAGGGAGTTATCGGTGTGCACGCCTCTGTCGCCGCGCGTTGCCTCCTCCTTTCCCAGGAATAACAACAGCTTCATTAGCAAGCTGACCAAGGAAAAAAAAAAAAAGAGTATTGAAATATTAATAATAATAATAGTCCGGGTAACGGAGGGACAACAGCTCTCGTCTCTGCCTCATGCAGAAAGTTTCCTCTTTGAAGTGGTTGCTTCCCTCCTCGCCCCGCCGGGAGGGAAGGGGGAACAATTGTGGAGATCTAAAGCCAGCCAGGAAT
>NW_009630909.1:0-782 GCF_000690535.1 Cariama cristata | reverse complement strand
CAGTAAAAAGTCAGAATTAATTAAAGACTGTCATGAAACTAGGTAGGTCAAGTTTAAGTAAGGTAACTTGCAGTGAATTGCCTTCAGACAGTTTCAGTAGATAACTAGTTCAAAAAAAAAAACCACTTGACATTTTAATAGAATGCAAGTAGTTACCTATTTGTGGCAAGATTCATTTGGTAAAACTTCTCTGGTACAATCATCACCTCTATTACTAAGTTCCTGCAATTCCGCATTGTTGCTCCTTATATAAACAACATGTTTAATGTTAATCTTCTATTTGTATGGCCTATGTGACTGTAGCTTTTTAAGCTTAAAAGCTATTATTCCCAAACCTAATTACTCAGTACGCTTTAACAGCAGACACCCTCCGCCAGTTGACAGTGCATACATGGTGGTATCTGATACAACAGAGGGAGTATATTTTCACATCTTTTTTGTTAATGAAAATCAAATCCTCTCAGACATGAAACTTTTTATCAGAAATCATTGCAGTAAGGTAATGCTACAGGCCTGAAATTTCTATTTATCATTTGAAAAGAGCACACTGAAATTATACAAGTACGTCTATAATTGGCTATATTCTTCACTATGTATACTGAATGCTAGTTTTATAGTTTCTCAGGAGCACTTCAAAAAACACCGAACTGAGTTCTCTCATCTTGGAACAGTGTACTCAATGGGGCAGCTAAAAAAATGCTAGGATAAAAAAGGCATCACACGCAAAATTAACTTACAAAAATTCAAAAATAGTCCATTAAAACAGAATACTGCTTAGAAGA
>NW_009630908.1:8118-38850 GCF_000690535.1 Cariama cristata | reverse complement strand
TCAGAACTTCTCGACAAAAAAAGTCACACAGGGCAGGTGCAGTGTTTTCAGTGTCCCGCAGCGTTTGCGGTATCAGCACTTCTCTTAGCGGAACAATGAGTTTTGGGAACTGATTTTTGGAGGCTTTTCTTTAACGACGTTGGTTGTGTACGCTTCGTACTTTATAGCACAGATAACTGCGATGTGGGAGTTAAATAGGCAACTTATCTTCGTTTTGTAGGTCAGTAAAAAAAACATTTCCTTATGCTCTTCGCGATTAGATACACCTGTGCAGAGCGGGATATGAACTAACACCTTTTGGGTTTGGTAGTGGTTTTATTTTTTGCTGGTACTTTATAAGGTGTAAAGGACTGTGCGGACGGCCAGGCAGAGTGGGGTTTAGTCACTTGTCTTGGTGGTAGGCGGTGAGCAACGCAACGCTGGGATCCCTCGGCACGCCTGCCCGCTCTTGGTGTGTTAAGCAATAGATACTCAGCATCTCCGCTTAAAAAATCACGTTTCTTTTTCAGTCTGCTTATCTACACTCTCAGTACTTCAGGAACTTAAAAAGCTGGTTGCCCCAACGACATTTTTTGAGTTTCCTCTGTGATGCTTTTGCTTTGATGCTGCTGGAAGGATTAACTTATTTGACCAGATTAATTTTCCAAGGCTTGAAAACATTGTGCTTCGCCAGAGCGGTGGAATGACTGTTGGTTTTGCTGACTTCAAAGTTAAAATAACCAAGCGAAGCTTCAGGCTAACGTGGGGTGTAGGACCTCTGGCAGGAACAGTGCCCTCGGAGAGAGGATGCGAACTGAGATGCCGGCTGCTGTGTGGACAGTGTGAAGCCGGACCCTGCTCCCAGCTGATGCCCTGTATGCTAGCATCATTGGGAATTCTGGCAGTCTTTAGTAGGTAGGTGATTGTAGGCTTGTTTCAGTTGTTAAATACAGGGGATGCTTCACTGTCAGAGCTGTGGTAGATCTGTGAATAAAGAAGTCTTAGCTTTTGAAAGAAAAGCTGCTTCCTTTTCCACTGGTGGTTTTTTTTTTTAGTTATTAATTACAACAGAAGTATGTACCTTTCTTGTACTTTATCTGAAGAGTGATCCCACCATAAATTGTTAGAGAGGTGCCCAAGGCTTTTCCCAAGCCCTGCTGGAATGTCATATATTTGGCCTGGCTGCAAATACTGTATCAGCTGCACTTAGGTTGAGCTACATCGCCGCAGGGCATGGGCTCTTGCTTACTCTTCGGTGAAAGTGTGCTTTCTAGTTTGTGTTGACAAGTGATGATATTTGTGTTGCTAACTTTTCTAAACAGAGTGGTGATGGTTTTTAGGGAAACTTTGTTTCCTATCAGCCATTCCTGACTCCTGGAAAAATTATAAAATGATTCTTCAGCCACTATTTTGAGATGCTTGAGTCCATCAATATTGACGTTTAAAGCCAGCTTTGGTTTGAGTTTCACAAGTACTTGAGAACACGTTTACCAGCTTCAGAAAGAACCTCAACGCTACCTGACTTTGTAGGCTAGTGTAGAGTTGTCTGCGCTACAGGCTTCCACATGCGTATTTTTATTGATCAACAATGTGAAGATGTGCAGTTCCTGGCCAGCTCAAAGGACCTGACAGACATCTTTAATTTGGATGAACTTATACTGGTTTGTGATGATGTATTTGAGAGAATGGAGGACAGTTTTATCACTAAGTTGAAAGCAATAAGGCAGATCCTACAGGAGCAGAATATTGCTACATACTACCTTTGAGGAAATACTTCTGCTTCTTAACCTCACTTATTTTAAAGCAGGTAGAGTAACTGTTCTTTGAAATTAAAGGAAAATAAGAACATTTTAGTGAATACCTTGATATGGAATTAACTGAAATAAAACCAGTTACTAAAATCAAATAAGTGAGTTTGTATGTATGTATGTGTGTGTATTGGTTTTTGGTCAAACCTTTTCCACCAGTTCTGTTATTTTAATTTTTTTCTGAAAGAAAAATGTGCTTTAAGATAGCATGCCTAGCTTTACAAAAGATCCCTATTTCAAAACTGGCTGTGCATATTCAGCAGTAGCGGAGTTGTGTACCCTAAATCAGTCCGTTCCTCCCTGTTCTGATCATCCTGTGTGTATAAATGTTGTGGCTTACTTGCACAGATTGGCTCTTCAGGATTTTTTTGACCCTCAGTACTGCTCCCCCCAGCTCACAGCATGATCCTTCTGCTAGGGATTTACAAACCTGTGTCAATCGGACAAACTCATAGGTGTGTCTGTATTTCAGTCTGAGGAGTTTGCGGCCTGATAGATGGTTTTCAGTGAAAGCACCAAGCCCTCAAGCACAGGAGCTATGGTAAGAGCATACCTTTAGTAGTATCTGTCATCACTGCAGCTACTCATCTGCCAGACGCACTGTTCATTAGGATACTATGTTAAAGCTAAGCTAGGGGTGTTAAACAGCAGCACTAAATGTTCTTGGAGTTTGTGTTGTGGGGCTGTATAAATATTTCATTGTTTTTTGCTGCTGTCAGTCAGCGATGTGCAATGCAGCGAGAGGAGTCTGCGACTCCTGGCTCTGAAACTGGAGCTCTCTTTTCTCTGTAGGCAAGGGGCAAATCTGTGGTATTCTTCAACCGAGGAGAATGGAAAAGCAGAAAGTTACCACATAAATTAAATCTTCCAGTCCCTTAACTGAAGGATCTTGATCAGGTTTTGCTCCTGCTTCCCTAATTTGGGTGCTGTGAAGATGAATTAACTGCTACGTGGATTTCCACGTGTGCTGGTAACCAGCCTACGTCTGCACTGAGGCTGTGGTTTAATGGCACAGTTAACAGCTCCTAAGAGATGCTTTGCAGTGCTGCAAAACACTGGTCTGCTATTAACTCAGTCTGCTGTTTCCAATTTGTTCAAAATGAGTTAACTTTATAAAGACAAGTTTTATAACAGATCAGGTATTACTTCTTCTTTATGTAGCTGCTTTAAAGCCAGCATAAATCTGGGATGAGGTTGGCTGCGCATATTCAACAGTAGTGGCGTCACGTACCCAAACATGGATCAGCTTAATTTTGTAATGCCGTTTGGTCTAGCGCTGTGCACATCCAGTATGAATGAACACAGAAGTGCAGCCTGAAGTGCAGGCTCAATTACCTGGTGCTGACAGATTGCCATTGCCTTCTGAATCTGCCTCCGTGACCGGAGAGCGTGCAAGGTTTCCTGCCACTAGCTGGGAAAGAGCCGGGGTCAGTTTATTTCAGTGCAAAGAGCAAAATAGAAAATGCCACTGGATTTCTGAGAGAGGCCTTTGGGAACTGGCATAAAGCACAGCTTTGGTGTGTGGAAGCTTATCCAAATTAATTATATACAGAAGTAATGGTGCTTGCTGACTCGGGAGACTTGGATTCGCTGGCCTTGCTTGGCCAGTGACTACTGACGGTGAATTAGTCTGCATCTCTCTAACTTCTCTGAATGCTTTGTGCGTTCGTGGGATGTGGATACAAATCTTTAAGGCGCACTGAGATCTGTTGGTGAAAAGTAGTATACAAGATGTAAGTGATGTTACGTAAAGTCTTTAATTCAGATGTCAATCACCTGGGTTGACACTGCAGTAAAAACACATCCTATAGAAGATAATTGATACTTATTCCTATAGTGTGACCCTGTCTCCCCTGAAGCATTTATAGCTTCAAAAGAAGCAAGTATAGCGATTTCTAGAGATGTCTTTTGAGTGTTTCTTTTCTGTACAATGATGGCCCAGAAAGACTATATATTTGTCTTCCTGGGAGTTTTATGGCCAAGATAAATGATGGCTAGTGATACCTCCTTAGAGCTTTAAATCAGCTTCTCGAGTCAAGCATTATGGATCACTTTGGAGAAGTGGAGAGTTTTGTGGTTGCTATGGATGTAGTTATAAAAATATTTACTTTCTAGCACAATGACATTGATTCCTTCAGATTGTTGCTTCACACCAGTGTGTTGCTAGATGCAGTCTCTTGTAAAACTTGCCCTACTAATTTTAAGGCTTGCAATGGCTATTTGTCCTTAACAAAACCAAATACTACATAGCGTGGAAAGGTTTGGAAGACTGTTAAGCTGCTGCTGCAAGTGAGATCTTGCGATGGTGTAAATTGTAATTACAGGTGCATTTCTTTATGCTATTATATGCAGTTTATTCTTTGAGTGAAATGCCCAGAATAAGGTACATACTTGACATAGAAGCCTGATGGGAGGTTATTTACATTATTGGCACCACATAAAATTATGGTTCAAACTTACATTTCTGGACAATAAAAATGATTTTGATCACTGTTTCATTATTCTTCAAATGTAAGACTGTTGAAGGCTAAATTCAGGAAAGAAATCTTGTTGAATTTGTGTATTCTAGTAGAGTGCTTACCCTTGGAATATTAAATAGATATCTTAAATCTGACATAACTTTCAATATTGAGGTTACCAAAACCAGAACAACTGGACACATCCAAATGTTTATTCAATAGGCTTTCCCCACCCCTCTTTTTTTTCTAAGACATACCTCAAAATCATCTACAGATATTCAAGTTTTGAATTGTTAGCAATAAAATCATATAAATGTTATAAAACCAGAAGTAATACAGTGGGACCATCTACTGTGAAAAACCTAAAAGACAAAGATTGTACTTAATTTTTTAAAGCTCTCCTTGCATTTAGCTTTTTCTTTTAGTCTTATGCCCTCTCTGACTGCAGTTCAGAGTTTTGTGGATAGATCCTGCACCCCCAACTCTCGGAACAGCCCTCAGAAACACAGAGGGAGTTTCATAAAGCCCCTTTGCTCACCTGAGTAGCAGCAAGACTTTCTCTCCTATCAGGAATGGTAGAGATTTTTTTGTTTGTTGTTTGTTTTTTTCCTTATAATGCAATTTTTACTCCAGTCATAGCGTGTCTGCTTGCATGTAGTTGATAACACTGAGGCACCGTCTGATGTGTTGAACAAGTGCTTTGCCTAGAGGGCATGTACATAAGCATGGTCTTAAAATGATTTACTTTAAATTACTGGCTTAAAAAAAGGTATCCTGCACTAGTCAGTCGCTTCATCCAGCAGCTTCATTTTCCTGTGCATGGATAAGAAAACACACAATATAAAGTCTGAGCTCTCTCTTTTGCCCTGGATCATACAAAACTCTCACTGAAGTCAGGTTTCAGTTCACCCTTTTTTGTCGTTCCACTGCTAACCCTTAGTCTAACTGTCCTCAGTGTAGTGAATACAATCATCTATAAGATTTCCATCTTCCTCTAGGATCAAATCATTGTTTAAAGTTCTGTTTCCTTAAAGGTCTTTGGTTTCCTGGACAAGATCAGAGTGTTTCCTTGGGAAGAGAGAACTGTTTGGGGGACACAAGAAAACAGAAGCTTTGGAAAGTGGTGTCTGGAACGTGCTCCAAGTGCAGATAGAAACAGTGTTAGGGCGGACACAGTAAGAGGGTGAAAATGCCTCTCAAACTGAATACAGATATCTTACAAAAGGTCAAAAATGCAAAATATTTTCAATACCTCAAGGTTAAGGTAGAATATGTATGAAATGTCATTATCTCTTCATGAGAAGAATGCTTTAAAGACATACTTAAACATCAACTTTGTTCTTGGCTGGATAGTTAATATAATTCCCTCTCCCTCACCCCTCCCAATCTCTAGAAAACAATTTTTCTTTTGTACCTCCAAAAATTCTTATGCACAAAGCTAATTTTAAATAATTTTTTTGGCCTTCGGCAGCCTGTGTCTGTCTGTTGGTGAAGTGTGCGGTCCTCCCGTTATTCCTAATGGAGCAGATAGAGCTTCCTGGGTGCTTAGCTTTAGCATGATGCTGTGGCTGGGAGTGTGACTCCTGAGGGTAATTGCTGAGGCTAAAACCTTCATGGTCTGAGGGCAAAGGTTGATGATATAGTTGGAAAGAGACTGGGACTGCATCCCTGAAAACTGCCTTTTTCCAACTATGCCAGCTGGTGCAATAAAAATCATTATGGAAGCTATAGAAAACTTTTTTGTTTGTTTTTCCTAGAAGTCCTGCATCTCTGGGTAATTGTACTGTGGGAACTGAGTTGCTTGTGAAGACAGTGGTATTGTCAGATCCAGCAAATGATGGAGATACTTGACGCTGCATTTTGTCCTAAAAAGAATACAAATCCTGGACTTGTCTGTGTCCCTTTTCTCTGTTATTGTTGGTTTGCTGTCGGGTTTTTTCTCCTCTTGTGTTATATTCTTTTTTTCCTCTTTCCACACAGGGGTTCCTGCCTTCTCCTTGCAATGATTTATTACACACTGTTAAGATCTCAAATTAGAGGATCTTAAAGTAGTGTGTGCCTATCTGAAAAAAACAAAAACAAAAAACCCAAAAAAAGCCCAAACCAAAAACGTTTTCCATGCCTTGTATGATGAAGAGGTATATTTGCTGGAAGTGTAGTAAGACTGCGAGCAGGGCAAGGACACAGACAAAAAGGTTAATTGACTGCCGAGTCACACAGGACCCTTGCAAAATTATCAGTGGCCCCCAGGTTTCTGGCTCCTAGTCGTAACCATTAACAAAGTCCTGCTTCTACAGCAAGAGCAGATACCTTTCGGTGCCTGCCCTCGGATGCTGGGAGCGCTCCTGTGTACCTGGGGAACGTACGGACGTGCCTGCTCTGTCCTAGCTCCTGCACCAACTGCGCAGCAGCAACAGGCGAGGCTAGAGCAGAGGTGGCTCGGGGATTCTTCTTAAAAATTGAATTCTCAAAATCTATGGAAAAATTCTCTTGGGGAGTCTGAACCCTTCTGAATGGGAAGTGTTGAGGGAATGATGATGTGTTGCTCTTGTTTGGCGAGTCCCTTCTCATTCAGCCTGCTGTTCTGCCCTGTTCTCTCCTGGGAATAACAGTGCTGTATATTTAGTTTATATATAAAATGTATGTATTTTTATATATATATAAAAAATAGATGTATGTATTTTTTATTTTTAGCTTCATTTTTCTTTTGGATAAAGTACATACTGTAACAGTGTCATATTTCTGCACTTGTTCCTCTTTCAGTTGCAGAAAAGCAGTAGAAAATGTGTCCTTGCAGAGAGGACCAAGCCCTTTTTTTCTAGGGTCGAATAGCAAATAGATTTTAGCATCCATCAGACCTTTGGCAAGGTAGTTGTGTTCTTGTGGCCTGAGCCAGCTCCCGTGGAAGCTGCTGGCACGGATTCCTCTGCCTCTGAAAGGAGCGGCTCAGGTACAAGACTGGTAAAACTTCAGGGAAGGAGGGACTGAGTAAGGAAAGAATCAAGTCGCTGCCTTCAGTAGGATTTCGGTCTGGTCCAAGGAGGGTTTGGTGTTAAGCTTATATTGGTGAACTGAAAGAGGCTGGGGTCTTGGTTCTAGATTCGTTAAGCCTGGATCCAGGCTTTGCTAGGTCACTTTGCTACACAAACTTGGGTCAATCCTGGGTGTGACTGCATTTTTGCCAAGTTAGAGCACAATATTGAGTGTTTACACTGTTCGTTTTTGCAAAGTATGGGCGTGTAGATGACGCTTATGCAACTACAAGTTTGCCGAGACAAAAGTCTTCAAAGCAAAACAAAAACTATTTCAACAAATTGGTATCATTAGAGGGATGCTGTCCCACCAGTTTGTTCTGGGTGGCCACAATGTTTCTGGTCCGATATGAGATGCGTTAAAATCAGATTTTATAGAACTGAGTCTTAAGTAAGCATGATAATAATCAGCAAGATGTTGTCAGTCTTTGGATATATCATAATCTAGTTACAAAGAATACATATATTGGAAAATCCTAGGTAGGACTGGAAAGAGACCATATGGGGAAAGCAACCTCTCTGATCATACTCTGGTAATTGCTCCTTGTGTTTAGCTGATGGCCTAATGTGCACATCTTGAAAGGAATCCTGTCAAGAACCTCTGCTCCGTACCTGAAACCAAGACTGGTTTGTATCATCAGCTTTAAATGTGACTGCTATGTCCAGGCCTGAATTTAAATATATTCAAGGTGACGCTATTTCACACAGAATCCACTTAGCCTGGAAGTTATACAGCCACTAACAGGCTCAGTTTTGTGGGTTTTTTCCCTCCCTTCTCTATCTGTGTATAGTGATTACATGAAAGAGTCCCTTTAATATGTATTTTAGCATCTGTTCTCTTCATTCAACAGTAGTGCTATTCCCAAGGCTGCCGCTCCTGCAGCAGAACGTGGCAGCGCAGTTTTGAGAGAAGTATGAGAGACCATAGGAGAAGCTTAAAAATGGAGACACAGTGAGTGTTGCAGGCAGGAATTAAGCATTGGGAAGCGGAGGAACAGGCAAAAAAAAAAAAGCCTCCAACAAAAAAAAGGAAAATCTCTGCAATGTGTTTTCAAAATGACACTTCAACTGATAATGTCAGCCTTGGTTGTCTCCAGCTGGAGACAACCAATGTAGGGCAGACTGACAAGGATGAGGTGAAGGGAGGGTGACTCGGTGGTTGAATGTCTGCTACTACTGCTGTAGATTGGAAAGTATAAACGGATGCACGATTGTCCTCTGCATGATCGGAGCCCAACTGTGATACTTGCTGGGGAGGGTGGTGCTTTTATTCAATCCTTACAGGGGCAAAAACCACCCCAAATTGTCAGCGTCTGCATTGATTTGGTTTTAGTTTAAATTCTAAACCGTGATGTATCTTGCTACCGGTAACATCATGTGCTGTTTCAAAGAGCTTGCATATGTATAGGCACATACAAAACCATTAAAAAAATATTATTATAGCTGAAGGCATTGGAAATTAAGAATCGCCAGAATTGATGTATACCCCTGCAGTGTTGGTTTGGTATTGGATTGTGTGCAGACACTGGAATCCTGTCAAAACCTGCACGATCACATTATTTTTATCAAGCAACTTCTGTCATGGTCATTGCACAGGAGAGTTTTTCTGGGAGTGACTGGAATATTGTGCATACAGCATTGGAGGAAGGCATCTCGTGAGTACGGAAAGGGAATGTTCAAAGAGAAAGGGTGGTCTCCTGGCTATTTACTTCTTTGGAAAATTTGATTTTTATCTTCTGCTTGCACCACAGTGTTCCTGTGGGATGCTAGGTAAGGCAAGTAAGCCTTACATTTCAGCGTGCTTGCTTTTCTCCTTGTTTTCTGGATCCCTGGCTTTGGGTCTGAGACGCAAAAGGAATGGTTATTCGCAGTTGTAGCTGAAGTTAGTAGGAGCTATGTTCTGAAGATGCAAAACACAGTGCCATATTAAGTGCTGTGGGGAAAAAAGAGTTTTCCAGTGAAATTTGGCAAGACGTACTTTTGATCTTAATTTTAGTGCCCTGTCTGAAAAATTGGGATCCCATACTTCTTTATTTCACAGGGATGTGTTTAATAGTTTACTAAAGACCTGTGGGATAATTCAGGTAACAAAGTACTTTTAAAGAGCCCAAGCAGATACAAAGCTGCATGCAGGGAGCAAGTCTGCAGGCCACACAAATAAACCAGGAGAAAGCAAAATAGTAGAAGGCATTAGTTCTGAAGAAGGCTCTCCCTTCTGTTGCTGCGTGCAGGTGGTGGTGTGGAGAAGGCGAAAATATGTGGTCATGTAATTACAGACTATATGATAAGGTATACTTAACTAATGATGGAATTAAGATGTGTGAAGAACTTAGTTCTGGCAGCGTTGCATACTTCACTGGAAGTATTTCAACATATGTTTGTGCCTGTCTCTCTTCTCTACTCTTCTGCCTCTTTGTCCCAAGTTCTAATTTTCCAACCATTTCAGTTATGGTGGTTTGGTTTTGGGTTGGGTTGGGTTTGTGGGGTTTTTTTGTCCCTTCATTCCTTCAAGCCTTCTTGCCCAGCAGCTCAGGGCAACTTGCTGAAGACCTGCTTTGCATGATCTTCATCCAGTCTGCTCTTCTTCAGTCTTGATGCAGGTAATCAGCGTAGAAGATGCAGCTCCTACCATAAGAATTTAGCAAAATGGGGTCTTAGGAGAGGAGCTGTGAGGCAACTGAAAGAACAGGATCTGCTCAATATGAGACATCCATTTCTAATGGTTTTATAAAGCTGTAAGTGGGCAAAACTATGAAAAATACTGTACTATTTTAGAACAATATTGGAAATACTGATAGTGATACAGTGATTTAGGAGGTTATTGGTGAATATTGTGACATGTTTGGTTATTGCAATGTGGAAGGTGCTTTCTTTTAAATAAAACTTTAAATAGAGCAGGTTGGACAGACTTGGATGTTGCCAGACCTACCGCAATCTTGTGATGACCTCAGTGAAAGATTTTTAGAAAAAGGCTGAAAAGTTCTTCAATATAAGAAATTCGGGATGCATGGAAAAGCAGGATCTCTGTTGGGATTTCTGATTGATATTTTGAAGTCTCACTGTGTGCATAAGCCGTGTTCATTGGACTGTGCAATACAGTTACAACAGTCATTTGCTACTGTGGATTGCCAGTTGACCTCTAAGATGAAAATATTTCTCCTTCCCTGTGGTGTTACTAAGATATAGCACAGTACAAATGAATACATTATTAATGTTCTTTTTTCTTCTCCTAATGCACAGGAATGAGTCTGGATACCAAATAGTATTCATACTAGACAGAAAGACAGTTGTCATTGGGAAACTACTATATTTAGTTTTGGGAAACCACAATCCTTATTTTACTCATTTGAGTAGATTCTTGCATTAATGGGACTTTACTTTCCTCTTGCACGCTGCCTTTTAAAGTTATGACCTACTTGAAGAGACAGCTTCTCTTATGGTGTATTTTCTGTTCGAATCATGACCTCCATCTGAAAATGTGTAAAACCAGTTTTGAACGTACGACGCAGGCCTATAGAACTGTAACTAGATGATGAGACCTACCAAGAGTGGAATAAAGATAAACAACTTTTTATGTTACTAATTACATCTTCATTATTCTATTCAGTATATTTGAAGGATTTTCCCTGTTTATCTTCTCAGCAAAATAGGGTAGGAATCTTAGTCAGGGGAATAAGGTTTCTAAACATTTTGTTCAGACTTGGGATTTCTTTCTAGACTTTGGCAATCAGGAAACATGACGAGACACTTGTACAAAGAACTTGACGTTCTCTTTATGCAGTAACAGAGAGCTATCTAGCAAATGTTTGCCTGAAGTAAGCAAGTCAAGATAATGTGTTAAAGGTGAGATGGAGTTTCTTTGAAAGTGTTTTACCAGCTCAAGTTAAAATTAAACTGGGTACACAGCAATAAATGAAATGGAATTCTGTAAGCTTGGTTACATCTAATTTTAACGTTCTTATGAGACTGAACAGTGGAATGTTAGCCTCAGAAAACAAAAAACAAACAAAAAAAACCCAAACCAACCCACCCCAAACTATGTTTGAAGTCATTTTCACTTTAAAAACCTGAGCGTTATTTCAAAATGCCTCTTCAATTTAGGTCTCGGTTTAAAAAAAAAAAAAAGTGGAGAAGTACATTTTAAAAGAACACTTAATTTTGACTTGTGGTGATTGCTGTTTCTGTAAGATTACATAGACAATGTACCCAAACAAGAAGATGACCCTGACAAGAGGTGCAAATAGAGTCCAGATGAGTTGATGGAAACGAAATTGGGTTAAGATTTAAAGCACACAAACAATATTGTTATGAAGAGAAGGTTATAATGAATCAGTTCTTGATGCTGTTAAAACCTGTTGCAGATTTCCCACTGACTTCAGTCATCCCAACATATCTGCACATGAAACGAAAAGAACATGAAATCCTACGTACCACGAAGGCTGTACACGCTAATCAGTGCTTATATGGTTTGTCGGGCTCTTAAAGGTCAGCAGCTCCTTTCCGATAGTCATTTCCTATCCACTTGTTAGCATTTGGTAAAGGGGTGGCTCTGTTGTTCCTTCCGTTCAGCGCCGAGGAGAAGCGTACGCCCAGAAACTTTCCCCACTTGTTTCTTCTGCCAGCTCCATGGATTAGTCTAATAAAAAAGATCACCTCCTTTAAGATATTTCCTCTCCAATACCGCTCTGCAGAGTACTTACTAAGGTTGATTACTCAATCAACCTTAGATTGAGGTTAGGAGGAGCCTAACTAACACTTCTTACCTTTTTTGTGTTGACCTAGTGTGCATAAATTGACTTTGGGAAAATGAAGGGCACGGTTAACCCAATTTTTACCAAGATTCCCCCCCAAATTCCTACAAAGCACTGTTGTGCTACCGGTTTGTTTGCCTGTTTCATATGCGGAGTTTCTTTGGCTTGAACAGAGTAGCTGATAGATGATAAGAGGGGAGACTGTGCAGATCCATTCCTCGGACATGCCCTTTTATAACCCAAGTGTCTAATTTACATGTTTCTTTAAAACTCCCTACAGTCATGTATCCCACAGTACAAGGAGATGTCATTTTGTTACATCCACGTTGCCGTAATCTCATGGTACTATTAAATCCTAGGTGTCAAAACAGCTCAACATCACAAATGTCAATCTAAACATGTTTCTTCAGTCTAACAAATGAGTGTGTCCCACAGCTTTTCTGCCTTATCACTGGTTTATCAAAGGACATATGCCTTCTCCTGTATCAAAGGCAAATCACTGTGCATGCTGTGTTCTTCCTTTTCCCTTTGTGTGAACTAGCAAAGCTCCCAGCTAGCGGTGCCTTTCAGTGGCCTTAATTCCTTCCTGCTTTCTTGGTTTTATTTGCGAAGACCTGTAATATTGTTGGCAGTAAGAGATTACATTATGTGCCTCTGTCTTTGTGCACAGTTCATGATAGTGGGCCTAGTCTTCAATGTGTGTGGATTTGAGCATTTTGATATAGCAACAGTTGATAGCTTGAAGAAGGAAGTACCTGCAAAATACTACTTTTGTAGTCAGATATTTTTTAATTTATTTTTTTTTTAGTTCTTTAAAGAATTTTCCCTCTTTGATTTGAGTTTTCCCTCTTTGATTTGAAACCCGTAATATCGTGCCTTGTGGGGAAAATGTACACAGACTTTTTTTAAACAAAAAGCTGCCATATCACTATACAGGCTTACGGCTTTCCCTTCCCCCCTCAGTGGGAAAACAGGAACTTCTAAGCGGGAGATAAATAGCTGAAATACTCAACAAAGAGTATTTGAACAAAGACTGGTAACACCTCTTTATTGTATCTGCATTATTGTCATTCTAGGGAAGAAAATCCTGGGCAGAAGAAAGCTGTGATCCAAATCTGAGAAAGGGGAAAAGGTGTGGAAGTCAGCTAAGTAAATATAATTTAGTTGGTTGTGTATATTGGGGATGGTATAATATAAACAGAACTACAGGAAAAGGCTTGGGTTTTTCAGAAGAACCGCTTGGGTGGGAAGGGAGCCTGCTGCCAGCGCAGAGCATACCCTCGGCCAGTAACCCCTCAGCTCCTTGGCTTTTGGTACCTTACCTAGAGCTCTCCTCCTTACAAATTTGGCATGCGTGCTACATCACTTGCTGCTAATAAATTGCAGGTCAGATGCAGGTAACCTTCAACAAAGTCGGTTGCTGTATTTTTGGATATTGGTACCGCCGGCTGCCTGCTGGGTCAGGTGGTGGCCGACTCTGCTGAACCAGTAGCTGACCCGATCACAGTTCCTGTCGCCTTAAACCACGACAAGCTGTGACCTGAGTGCTGCAGAGGTGGTTGACTGGTAAGCAGTTGGAAATTTGGTGCTGAAGGTTAACAAGGTGACTGCCCTCTAGTTATCTGCCTTACTCATCGACTGCTCATCTGTTGATGATGTAGTAGCCTTGTCCTCTCTTCTCACATTTTAGTCTATGCCTATGCATGAGACCATGCCCTAAGACAGAGCCGGTGTCCTAATCTGCTAACTTAGCTTCTGAAATACAGGGAATGGGGGGAGTTTGGATGGGATGGAGAGCAAGCAGTGCTTATATTTTAGACCAATATTTTGATCTCATGCTGAGGAGATTTGCCTGAATTTTAGGACAAAATTCTAGCCTGTGCTATGACGGTGGGTATACTTTGCAGGATATGTTTGGGGGTTGTACCAGTTTTCAGACTAACAGCATGCTTGTCTCCCAAGAGGAAAGTGCTATGCCTGCGGCGGAGCTAGAAGGAGAATGCATGGGGAATAGTTTTCAACTATGAGGTGTAGTTGCTCTGAACACTTCTCTTTCAGGCGTGGGAGATGCACTAATCTATAGTAATCCCTGTAGTTTGCAGCAGTTCTGACATCTGTGAACTGTATTGGAAAATCAGATTTAGAAAGAGAAATGGAATCGAGTGTGCTTGAAAACCCAAAATCTATTAGCTGAATTGTGGGGACAGGGAAGCATAAGTGCATGTGGTGAGAGCAGCAGCTAAGGAGGACTTGTTCCTGCTTGTTTCTTGACTTTTCTGTGTTTATATATTACAGGAAGCAAATACAGAAGTTTTTGTGATTTTTGTTTACCCCGGATACACTGGGCAGTAGAGTGTGGTAACTCAGGAGCAGCTTTGTATGCAGTCACCCTTGCGGGGCAGCAACCTCTGGCAGAAAAGCAGAGCAGACATTTGAGGGACATTAAATCATTTCTGCTCACTTACTTAAGTCTGAATAAGCCAATGTCTTCAGGCCCTGAAATTTTTTTCCTTGGGAACTTTTTTTTTCCCTTGCACTAGAAAACTGACATTTGTAGCCAGTTGTTCTGTTCTTTGTTTACACGAGGCCCATAGAAGCCATTGGAGAACATTATACCCTGCCTTACTCACAGGCATATATACTTAATTTATGACTTTGGTAGTTTGAATTTCAAGTGTCAGGTATCCCACGGAGCTTTTTACTTTGTTCTCTTATGCTGCATGCCTCACTTGAGTATTTATTATGGAGAGCAGACAGGCTGTGGGAAGTCCTTCGGGCTTGTAGACTTTTGTTTTTCTTCAGAACCTTAAAAATAAAGTTACAGAGCACGGTAACAAGGACTTCTCTAAAAGCATGACTGATCTGCAGTGTCTTTTTACATGTTTGTCCAGTTAATTTTTTTCCTTTGGCATTAATATTTTCACTTGCATATAATTCTTCATCTTAAAGTTGCTTTTGTAGCCTGAACTTCTCTGCAAACATTAATTGTGTGATGGTGGTAACAACTCTTAAATAAGTCTCTACTGAAAACTTAATTCTGACTTTGCCCCGTTCCTGATTCCTTCAAGTAAACTATTTCTACTATTGCCATAGAAAGAAAAAAAAGGGTGGGGGGGTAAAAGCATAGCTTGTTGTCAGAAGCAGTGTTAGTATTTGTGATTATCTCTTGTTCAATTGCATCTTGTCAGCAATTTTAAGTATGGCTCTTAGTACAAAGTTATCTTTGATATATCGGTGACAGATGGAGATTTCAGAAAAGCACATGCCTGGAAACTGACTTCAGACAAATTCAGATGAGAAGTGGGGCTGAAGTTTTTCAACAATGAGAGTAGTAGGCATTATGGCAGCTTGTTTAGAGACTGGATGAATCTTATCACTGCAATGTCTATGCCAAGATGTCATCTCTTTCCAAAAAGCATGTTGTGGCTTGAAATCTTTATACCATTGCCCACATGGCGAAAATGGTCCTTTCTGACCGTGAAGTCTGTGAACACAAATGCCTCCAGAAAAGCAAATGCAAATGTTAAATATTTATAGGCATGCTGTTCTTCTATGTTGTTAATGCAAAATGTATTCGGGAAAGAGAACAATTTTGCCAGAGAAGGAAAAAAAAAATTTCAATTAGGTACTTCTATAACATGTGGATCAGTCTTTGTAAAATCCTTAATCTTTACCTAAAAACATGGATAATGATTCCTGAGGTTGGACTTCTGTATCTGGGACTCGATATAGAAATAGTCGAGAGGTACAATAAGCTTCTAAATAGGCAGACAACAACAACAGATCTTGATGCAGATTTATTTTCTCATGTCTTCTGTTTCTCAGGCAAGGAGAACTGTTTCAGCTTCTGGTGACTAGAGGATTTTGTCTCACAGTGTGAAAAAAAATCTGTATTGTACACCACCAATTTCTGTGGTGTTCAGCTGGAAATTAAAAGATACTTCCACTCTAAAAATTTTAAAAGAAATTTGTTTGAACAGTTAACATTTTCTTCATGTTTAAATGGATTTAGAATGCAGCAATAGGCTTTCTTAGCAGATACTGTCTTTGATTTTTCCATTGCATCATATCTGGCTTTATGACTGTGTATCTTGACTACAGGGCAAAATAACAGTTATTCTGAAACAAGTAATAAGCTTTCTATTTTAATGTAACAGCTAAGATTTGTGAAACAATGCTGTGTGACCGCTAATTATAGGCATCTCTATTTACATGGCCTAACAGGAAGATGGAGATGTAAAAATAGCAACAAAGAGCCAGTGGCGTTATTAATAAAGCAGCTGTATACAGCATTGTTCTCTTGGAGAATGTAGACACCGTTTAAACACAGTGGACTACATAAATAATTAGTCGTAATTCATAAGTAACCATTGTTAGGAATTATCTTTTAAAAATAATTCACCTTATTAACGTACAAACAGTGACACAATGACTTTCTTTGTGGGTGTGTGTATTTTACATGGACACATGCACCAAATGTTAAAAATAACTTACACAGATCATTGTCATTTATTGAGAAACTGGTATTTTTCTACCCTTAGGAACTGTATCCTTTCAGGGAAGATGGGAGAAGGAAAGAGAGTGCTATAAAACTTCTTCTGAAGGAAAAGTTTGTGTGTAGATAGAAGAGGCAAGATCAAGGTAGAAGAACACTTTTCGCTTCTAGGAGTTTATTAGAACAAAAGAGCAAACCCTTCCTGCCATCATGTTCCATTAAGCAGCAATGGTAGTTGTAGTAATAAAAATAATAATAAGTAGCCACATCGAGGAAGAAACATTCAGGCAAGCACATATGACCCTGTACCTTTTGAACTCAGAATCTACTTCTGAGCTTTTCCAATTTAAATAATAAAAGTGAAAAGAGATTACTGAGAGTTAGAGATTACTGAAGCTAATAGTCTTTTTTTTCCTAGTTTTTCTGTGCAAGAGAAATAATTTCCTCACAATGCACTTCCCAAAAGTATGAAAAAAAACACGTATTGGGTGTATGCAGCAGGTTAATCTTGCACACTCGTGGTTTGTACACGTGCTTTATAAAGGAGAAATTGTATTCCGAGCACAAGGGCTACGCCGTGGTCTTTACCTCCAGAAGCAGGTCTCTACTACTTGACTTGAAAGCCTGCGGCTCTTCTCAGAAAAACTCCCATATGTTTGTGAACCAGTCACTACATTTGCACAAACAAAAGGTAGTACGTTAAAATTCTTGTCTGCCCCACCGAAGAAACACCCTCTGGAAAACCCTAAAGCAGGAGAGGACAGACTCTATCCCACAGTTAAACTGCAGCTGCGCTCTTGAAACCCTTCCTGTCTTGAGAAAAGATACAAAATTCATCGTCAATTGAAATTCTTGTTAAATGTTAGGAAACTTCTTCCTTTGTCCAAATCTTGGCTTCAAGTCTTGAAATAAGAATTCAAAAAGCCTGCCAGTATGATTTTCCTTTTTTTTTTTAAATTTATATTGCCACCAAGAAACACTGCAAGCCCTTTTAAGTCCTTCCACCAAGTAGTTGATGTTCCCTACTAATATGAGCTCTCAAATCTGCACAGAATTTTGTAGCGTGAAGATGTTAAAATTGAAATCGAATAAATCATATGGCATTGTACGAATGTGATGATAGCATTCATCACAAATCAACTCAATTACCCCTGCTTCTCATATGGGTCATAGAGGATGCATTTTTGCTTCTCTAATGCCTGTACTGGGCTAGGACTGTTTAGAGGACCAGCTTGTGAATGTTACTTTTCGAAGAAATCAGCTCCAACTTTTACTCAGAACTCCAAAATGCATTAATATTTGAATGTTAAATACAAAACCATTTAACCTATAGTTAATTTAACCATTTAACCATAGTTTCTCCTATCTTGATGATTTATAACCAGGCTTTTGAAAAGAAAAATGATTGGACTGTGGAATTTATTTGCTAGTTTTAAATCTGAAACTGCTTGTACTGAATCTTCAAATTTTTCCCCAAAAAACCCACTGCACAAAAGCAACCACTAGGAAACAAAGAAATACGCGTCCTGTGCCACGTGTGTCCGTGTGACTATATTGCTTTGTAATTCTCTGCTTGAAAATTCATGCTAGAAAGCAGCATTAAGTGAAAATTTCCTCAGAAAGTAACTGAAAAAGCAGATTGTTTTGTGTTTGGTTCTAATATACTGTTACTTTAGGTTTTCCTTTCTCCACTGCTGAAGAGCGAAGCATAGCAGGAATTCCAGTGAGTAATTCCCAGCTCCATGATACCTTGGTGTTGGCTGTAGCAGTACCACTTCTCCCAACTCTCTTGGGGAACTGTGGAGGTGATGAATTTGAAATCAACAGCATTGCTGCACAATAGCAAGGTATTTCTTTTTGGGAAATGCTAGGTGGTAGGGGTAATCCCTGCTGCAGCCAGGTCTCAAAAAGGGAGCAGCAGCGTTCCTTTTATTCACATCCCTCATGATTGCTCGATAAGAGGCCAAGCGACCTCCTTGCGTTGAGGTCACATTTAGAGATTAAGCACTGCAGAGGTCATTGCCTTCCAACTGTTTCACCGGGTGCCCTTCCAGAGAGGTGACTAAGTGCTTTTTAGGACAGGCTGTTTGTATTCGGTGGCATTTTGCAACACCCTTCTTTATTTTTACATTAAGCTGTGGCCCCGATGGAGCCGCTGATAGCAGTAACCAGTGCGTTCCCGGCCAGCTGCAGCAGCTCCGAGGCTGGTTGCAGGTCTTTCTCCTGACTCAGCTGGGACAAACCCATCGTGCTGTATTCTGCATAAAGGTGCTTTTGTCAAATAATAGAACATTACATGCAAAAATGAGGCTGTGTATTTTGCTGCGGCTATGTAGATAAAATGAGGGATAGCACTGTGTTAGCAAGGGTGCGTAAGTTACTCTATGCATAGTGCACAGTAACCTATATGAATGTCTCTGTGTGTGCAGGTCCCCAGGCAAAACCCAAGCGTTAAGTTAGAATTTACAGGCATCAGTAAACAGTAGTGTGCTCCTGAACGCAGCCCTCAAACCTTAAAGCATTTAATGTGGAAAGTGCCCTGGGACAAGGACCAATCTTTATGCTTTGTACACATTTTAATGACCTGTTAATGATCAACCACTGCTCCGCCGAGAAGATAGATTTTGATGATGATATAATTCAAGCCAATTTCTTCACCTTTGCTTGAGATTATTCCTCATAATTCTACTTTAGAAACAAACAGTATATTGATGCGTCATGTAGTCATCCCAGTCTATTCTATTAACAGTTTTGCAGCGTCCAGTACTTGGTTGCCAGGGTCTTCTGCAGGAAAAGAAGGCAAATTAAAACCAGAAGTTAGTAATGGTGGTTGTAATGGATCTGGTCCATGGTCTGTTTAGTCCAGTGTTCAATCTCTCATAATGACTGATACTGGAAACTTAGGGAGGAGTGTAAGAAGGAGCACATACGGCAAGATTCTTCTCTGCTATAGTTTTTTAGCTTCTAGCAAATGGCACATTTAGGAATTTCCAGAACTGAAGGTTGCATCTTGACTACCATGTATATATAGACAGGGCTGATCTGTCTTCAGGAGTGTGTATGATTCCTGTGGCAATGAATTCTGTAACTTCGTTATGTATTGTGGTTTTTAATTCTTGATTTTTTTGTGGTTTTTTTTTTTATTATTTTAAATACCTCTTTCTTCTGTTTGTTTTTCAACTTTCTGCCTGATAATTTAGCTGGATGCTTCTTGTGTTGCGAGTCCTAATTAAGTCCTTGTTCCCTTCTTTATGCTGTCTGCCATTCTGGAGACTTCTGTCATATCCTCCTTCAGTCTTCAATAGAAAATTGAACTAATCTTTTTTCCAACTTTAACTTCTTTTTTTTGCAGGAGCCATTCTCTGTGCCTTGCGTAATCCAGCTGAATCATTTTAGAAATGGGAGAGAGGAATGAACAGAGCGTACCCAATACGTGGGTACACCATTGATTTATAAAGCACTGTGATGCGTTCTGTTTGGTGGAGTTTTTTATTGTTGTATTCCTTTCCTAACAAGTTCTAATCTTCTGTTGTGACATTTTTGATCACATGGAACAAAATTTACAAGCCAAGCACAGTGTCTTATTTCTTGTTTATCTTCTGAATAACCACTACCCTGCCTCTAGTTATTTTTTCAGACAAAACTTCCTGAGAAACTGTAAGAAGTAAACTCCTTTTTAGTGATTTTGCAGTTTTGATGGGAGATGGGACAGTGTGTGTTTTGCAGAAAACTTCTCTTGCTTTTTTAATTTAAGCTGCCTCCTTTTGGTCTGTGTTACTGGTGTTAGCTCTGGTCTCACACATTCCACACATATTTCTCAGGTGAAGCAACGTTTGATCATTGTAATATGCTACTGGGGTGGACAGTACGGTTTCCTTACTCTCTCCCACCGCTGAGTTATTTTTCTCAGCTATCAGTTGCAGTGAGCCGGAGCACGATATCACAGAAGACTCCTCACGTAGGAGTTGCAGTGCGGTCAGTGGAGTCAACAGTGAAGGCTGGAGAAGGAGTACCTTTGTGGTACTCATTAAGGTAACATGAAATTGGGGCATGCTACTGCATTTTGTTCAGGTACTGTTGTCTTTATGCAGCACTGCAGTATTGCAATACCAATTCTGATCAGAAAAGTAAGTTTCCCACTTGCGTGCCAGCCACTACCTGCCTCCCTCTCTCTGCTCTTCCCAATGAGACTTTACAGTTTCTTGAGCACTCTTGCAAGCTGGCTCTGCCTTGGCATGAATCCTTTTGTAAGTGCAAGCCGATACCCTTATTTACACACGCCATGGCCAGTTCAGTACATCCTTGCTGCCTGGCTGATCTGGATAATGAACGTCATGGTCTGAACGTCAGGACTAGCCTTTCTTTACTGGCTCAGGTGTGAGGAGGTCAGATCCCCAGTTTTTTAGGTGAAGGTGCTCCTGGACTCTTTCCTGGGGAATTGGAGTAGGTATGGGAGGACTTTCCTTCTCCGTGGAGCTGTGGGAAAGGCACTGGAGGTCTGTCAGCTGTTGAAGAGCTTGGTCTGAATTCTCACTCCAGAATAGGTGTGCTCCCTATTGAATGAAATGTCTGCCAGTGGGCCTTGACCTGTTTCAGACTTGGGTCGGGAGGTTTTTCTCTGACTTGTAATAGCATTTGGACCAAACTCTTGAGTAAGAGAAATTCCGTCTTTAGCGAAGATGTACTTCTGGAGCGTATTGTGGCATGTGCTGCTTCCAGTAGTTTTCTTTCTTAGGAAATCTATCCTAAAAACAACCTGGGGGGGAGTTCTCTCAAGTGATGGTTAGTACTACCAGTATTTCAAGCCCTCATGTTTGGTCTGTAGTGTGGGGTGCTTGCTGGTGCTGCCACGGAGCCAAGAGCGTGACAGAAAGTTTGAAGACTTGTGGGAAGATTCAGCGCTGAAACTGGTTGCTTGAAAATAATTTAAAAGGTATTCAGACAATTTTTAGTAATTGTGTGAGAGTAGAAAAGGCTGAATTTTGCACAGTTTTATTACAAATATAAATGTTTTCAAAGGTGGGAGAGCCTTGAGATCTGTAGCTGCTGCTCAGTTTGACACTAAGAGTTTTACTGTATAAATGATAAAATACTTCATTGATATGACCATTATGACCATTGGCATGTTTGTGCGAGCACTATGGATTTTTAAATTTTGCTAGGAAGGCAAAGCCCTGAAAAGTCTCAGCAAAAACACTAGCCTTTTATTTGTTGTACAACTTGCAAAAAATGCAGAATTCAAATTTCTTTTGAATTTTTTTTTTTTTTCCTACGTACTATGTAGAGCCCAAGTTCTCCTCTGCAGGACTGTCTCACCAGAACACAGTCCGGGTGAATCATAAAGCTTTCCTTTGCCGAGAAGCTCTTAGCAAAATGAATGCTTCCAACTGCTGATGACACCGATTGCCTCGGGAGGAAAACGGGTATACGGGGTTGTTGCTAATGAGGAGGGGGACGGTAGAGATGGGCTGATGTCAACTCATTGTAATGTTTTGTGTAAAAAACTGTTTGAGACTGGGAAAGAGAAGCAGTAGACTAAGGCAATATATTGATGAGATTATTGCAGAGTACATTAACATGGTCCTTGAAATTTCGAGGACACGTAAGCAAGGATCTTGTAGCTCTGAAAAATGTAGCTGAAAGGTGGTTTTGAATTTCCTCATCTTGGCATCTGCTCAGTGTTAATAGAAATCTTATTTCAGTTTGACTCCATCCAGTTTTAAAAGCCAAATTTTAAAACATGTTTATCACCTTTTCTCTGACTGCAGCACAAGTGTTTTGTATTTTGTATTTTAATCTGGAATGATATCCGATTGATTTATCCAGTACCTGTAGGCTTTCACCTTATTTTTTCTTAGGCATTTTTCCTCCATGGACATCAAAATACATTTTCTAAATAGCGAGGAAGAGTTTTGTGGGTTTAGGGGTTTTATTTTGGTTTTGTTGGGGTTTGTTTTGGGGGTTTTGTTTGTTTGTTTGTTTTGGGTGTTTTAAGTAAAAGAAATCATCCTTATTTCGAGTAGTTTGTGGATAAACCTACCTTTGATGTTGCTGTTGTACCCAGTATGGAAGCGAACCTATCAAAGTTGCTTTGTGCAGACACTCTAACTTAGCATAACCCTTGTGAGAGACTTCTGTATATATATCTGGCTGATTTCGAGCATTCCCTTTCAATCTGCAGGGGTTCAGCCCTGTATGCACATAGCCCTTTGGATGTTTCTCCTGGGCATCTGAAGCCTCCCCAAGTGCCCCCTCGAAAGCATTTTTCTTTTTTTCTTTTTTTTTTTTTAAAAAAAAGTAGTGATGATTGTGCTCTCTCTAGTGGCAGAAGGCAAAGTTGTTTTATGTCACTTCAGAAGTTGTGTATGAGAGCACAAAAACTGACTTAAAGGCATAATTTAAGTGCAGGGCAAATATTTACTCCTTTTAGCCATAGCTGGAAGAAAAGAAAAAATCATTCTGTATCTGTGCCATATAAGACAAATCTGCCAGTTCTTATGACTGACTGTCCTGGGCAAGTCTTACAGGAACAATAGAGGAAGAATGCCCTTTAATGCCTATGAGATCCTGCATTTTGGTGTGTGATCCGTGTCATGACAGGTTTGGAAGGATGTTTGTTAATCTTACCAAATGCTTACGAACACCCAAGGGGGTGGCTGACTAATCAACGTTAAATAAGGGGAGCCCCTATAGTGCAGAACTGCTGGTCTGGCTGCCCTTAGGGATCCTTGCTTACCCTCTTCATGCCTGGTGAAAAGCATCTCCCACTGTGTCTTCCCGAGGGCCATGCAAGGCAAGATAAGAAACCAGGGAGCAGATGTGAAATTTCATGGTCTCCCTGCCCACGGGAGACTCCCTAGGAGGTTTTTTTGGCTGCAGAGAGTAGCCAAGGGAAGAAAAGGATGGAGGTTGAGACATTTATAAGCTGCTTGTGCTGCTGCCGAGGTAGCTCCTAACTTGTGATTTAGTAGTGAAATTATGATGTGCAATAATTTAGAATGGTCTCTCTTTCTTCTAGTCATTAATCTCCTTTCTTGAGAAGGAGAGGCAAGAAGTTTTGCTTTTGACTTGCTGGATTCTGTCCATGTTTAGGTGGCTTGAATATAGGAGATGGCTGTTTCTGCAAATGTAGAACTCTTCTAGTCTCCTTCTACCATCATTTCCATCTGTACCAGTAGCAAATCTATATACATCTTAAAATACTTGTGCATACAGAGAACTGGAATGGTCCTAGGAAGAAGCATCTCTAGGATAAAGAATAGGAAAAGCTTCAGGCAAGCATGCAAAATAGTCGAGTGTGGGGTTTTTTTATTTCATGAAACTAGATGAGCCTTAGGTTTTTCTCCCTGTCAATTCTGCCACAATGAGTCGTCTTTTTCATTTGAAAGGGATGCATAAACATTTTTAACTGTGTTGCTGAGTTAACCAGTCAAGATGAATGCTGCAGAATTTGTAACGCTGGCATCACTGGAGAAGAGTCACTACATCATAAGCTTTTTAAATACAGTTTGCAAGTACAAATTCAGTTCTGCAGTTTTTAAGCTGCTTTGAAAAGCAAGACTGGATACACAGATTCAAGTTTTGGCCTGCTTTCATACCTGCTGACTTGTACCAGCGACATGAGACAAGATGTGTGTCATCTACTAGGCAACAAAGCCTTTTTTTTTTTTTTAAGTGACTAAATAGTCCGATACTTTTGAAGTTCTTGGCACTGTGGAAAAATTATGGCACTTATTTAAGGGTTTGAATATACAATTAAGCATCTAATTTTAAACCTGCACACTCAATATAACTTTGTAGCAAAGTTCAATATTTCCTTTTTATGGTATCTGCCAACTGCTGAAGTACGCGTTAGAACATATGACATATTAATGCGTTCTAGTAGTGGAGGTACCTGATCAAGCAGCAGCCAAATGATCACAAAATAGATGTTCGAGGTGAAATCAGAGACTGCAATAAACAGAGGAAAACTGCTGGCCTTGATCATCCCTGTCTCCCATCTGACTTGAAAAACTGGACCCAGTTTGTGGAGCCCTTATAGCCTTAAGAGCCAGCGTCCCCTCTCATCGACTACCACATGCGTTATTTTCTGCAGTCTTCTTGATGCTTTTTCCTCCCTTTCTCAGAGTAATTTTTTACAGGATAGTAGTATGTTCCCATAGGTCTAAAGAAGCATATTCTCTCTTGCTCATAAATTAAAATCCAATACTTAGCTATTACTAATACACTCAAGCGTACCCGGTTATAACGAGATACAGGCCTTTCCCAATTGCTGAGTGGAGCTTTCTCCCTTGTCTTTCGGCTGATCGGAAGCAGTGAAGGTAGCTGTGTACTGTCTGTGCACGCGGAATTATTGCAGGCACTCCCCATGTACTGCAGTTGCTGGTCTTTGCTTTACGATATCGCATACCTGTCACTCACTTGCCAGATTCTGTACACTAGATGCTCATTGAGATGCCATTTGAATATAGCCCAGTTATTCCCAGTGGGGAGGTTTGTTTCAGCAGGAAAAGCGGCATTCGTGGCTCCAGCAGGTGCACAAGTGTCACCCGGTTTGTACTGATCTGTGGAACAGCAAATGTGTAATGTAAGGGACAGTCAGAAATATTACAAGACAGGCTTCTAACACCGCGAAGCTATCTCCATATTTAACATGCTGAGAAGACAAGCTAATCACAAAAGACTTGTCTGGATGTCTATGTTCCTTTGACTCCTTAGGTATTTTGTAGATGCTGATGGCCAATGTGAACTTTAAATCAATTTATTGCATATGTTTACATACGTGATAAAACCATTTGCCGTATCATTTAACTACACACAGTGAATTGTTGACCATGAGCTGATCTGACCTTTTCAGGTCTAATCAAGAAATCTGAAATATTATTTCAGCTTGTCAGCTCCAGTAATATGCAGTAAGAGTATCTGGGTCTAACTGAAAATGTCAGATGCGCTCTAATATGCAACCCATCAAAGTTACGATGCATACGAACCAAGAACTGGTTAAGAATATAAATCTGGAAGATCCGTGATGCATCTCAATTCCTTAGATAACTTGTTCTGCCATTGGTACGGGCTAGCTAAAAATATGCCTTAAAGGCAATTCTTTGGAATACATGCGAGATGTACAACCGCTTAAATATTAAAATGATCTTGAAAGAGGGGTGATAACACCAGGTTAGAATATTACTGGAAAAAACGGTGACCAGTGAGAACACCAGTGCTCTAGTTAATGTCTTGCTAGCTTCATTGTGTGGGTAATGTAAGATTAGTGGTCTCATGTAACCTCAAAATTTTTCTTTTTAATTTTAATAATTTGCTGCTTGTGAAGTTTTTACTCTTTCAAGAAAGAATCCATTATATAAGCAGAGGTGTTCTTATCAATCTTGTTTGTGTGGAATTTAGCATGAAGCATTTTTCATAGTCTTGCACTTTTTATGAAAAAGTCTACTTCTATTTTTAAAAGCTTTCTAAAAGCCAACACTGTTGTCAGTAGGTTATGGTGTTTAATGATTAATTTCTTTGTTTTCTTTGTCTCATCTTCCAAGTTTCTGTTCTTGGTATTGTGCTAGATATTCACATCTAGGATAAATCTGTCTTCAATAATTATTTATCAAGCACTAGACCAATTATTCATTGGTATAATTTCTGGATGATGAATTTAAATTCGGATTAAAGTGGATGGGCACAATGAAACTGAACTTTGTATCCTGAGAAAATGGTATTTTGTTAGCTAAAGAGTCTATCGAGACTGTTGAATCTTAAAGCAGTTGTTATACTAAAATTGAGTTGGCCTTTAATCTAATCATGGGTAGTTCGTGCAATTTGTGGCATTATTAACTGAATTGCTACTATTAGTAAAATGTTGTTGGAACTAGAATTAAAATTAACTATGGGAAGCATTGCTGAACCGATAACTTTGCATTAAAGAATAGTGCATATTTTAAACTACCCAGTTAATGCTGTTCGAACTGTTCTTGTGAGGCAATGCTGCCCTCCCCTGCTATACTGTGGAAAGTAGGGATTTCTATCCCAGTTCGAGCAAGTTCTAGGGCTACCTATTAAAGAGAAATTTCCAAATCGGTGTAAACGATGGAAAAAATGCTCTTAAAAAAACATTATGTGCCTTCTCTATTACAAGACCAAAAAAAAAAAAGTGGAACAGACATTTGTGCAGTGCTTTTATGTATGCGTGGTGCAGATGTGGATGAATGTACAAATGATATGCAGGAATACTGTGAACACACAAGACAACAAATTGAGGGCTGAATTAAGTTTGGGTGGCGATTTGGAGGATGAGTTGAAGACAAAATGAAGAGATACCAGGTAGCTGCTGAAAGTTAGCAGAACGGATTACAATAAACTTTTGTTTAACAGTATAGTTTTGCGTTGTATATAGTGTTTAGAGATTTATCATGAATGTTTACATGTTCAGTTCTGCAGCAGAAAAGTAGATGGGACCGTGGCCAACAGCTTGCACAGAAATAGGATTAGCTCTTGTGCAAATGAAGCTATAGCAAAACATCAGGTTCTGTCAGGGGCTGTTAAGTACAAAGATACCACTATGGGCTCAGGAAGTTCCTCCACTGAGAGCTGAGGAAGGTAGTCCGAGGAAATATTACTATTGCATCGCCTGTTCTTAATGTATTTATTTAAACATCTGTTATTAACTACTACTGGAGACAGAATATTGGGGTAGAAGGTTTTTTAGATTGTCCAGCTCTGACTATTGTCTTGTTAAATAAGCGTGTAACAGTTTTTTCTTTCTTCTCCATAACTTTTGCAGGTATTGGGGCTGCTGGTGTGGACCCTGATTGCTGGAACAGAATACTTTCTATATCCAGCCTTCGGCTGGGTGATGTTTGTAGCTGTGTTTTACTGGGTCCTCACCATCTTCTTTCTGATCATCTACATGACAATGACCTACACCAGGATCCCCCAGGTGCCATGGACCACGGTGGTAAATACACCCATTCTTTGTTGCTTCGGGTTTGCCGAGTTATGAAGTGAATAAAATATTGATGCGTTCTATGGGTGTAGTTAACCAACTGTACTTGTGCTTTTTGCAGATTTTTCCCTAATTACTGTGCGGCTGCATACCTGCAGTGTTTAACCTTCATACTACCCAGATACTTTTAAAACACTTTTCCTGTGATGTTTCACTGTTTTGTTCAGCAGTTGGTGTAGTGACTTGATTTTTAATAATGTGCGTGTGACTGATACTTATGCACAGTGGCCTCTTTTTCTCCCTGTAGTGATGACATCCCATGAAGAATGAGTCTGTTGCTGCCTCTGAGCTAACAGACCTGGCCATATGGCTTAAACAGCAGAAATCCCTACTTGAATCAACATCATCAATTGGAAGTGGGACCCTGGCTCTTAAAACATGAGTCTTCCTCTGCTAAAATAAAAGCAAAGGTGATTCAGAGGTAGCAACAGTCTGACAATCCTTACGTGGCCTACTGAGAAAATGGTGCGGAAAATTAGTGTTATATATATGTAAAATATGTGCCATGTAATCCTTTGCTTTTAGCTCAAGACTTAATGCAAATCAGATAAACAGCTAATGTAATTACAGAAAAAATTCCCAGGCACTTAAAATTCAGATCCAGGTTTTGTGGTTTGAACAGACCTGGCTAGCTGTACCTCTCCACAGTATATTTTTACATGATTTTCATAACAGGCTGGTGTTCAGGGTAATAGATCCTAAAAGTCATTGTCACCTCAGCCAACTGGCTATTTGTGACCCATCCAAGAATTATTATAAATTTTAGCTTTGCATTTGTCTGATACAGTGAGATGCTGCTGTTTGGGTTTTTTTTCCACGAGCTAAAGATTATTGACTAGACTTCTGTTATTTGTATGATAAAATATATCTGACTTCTGTGTTGCAAACAGCTTGTTACCAGCTATATTGTGTACGTGACTAAAATTGAATACTCTTTTCTTTTAGTCTTCCCATTTGCTGCTGTTATAAATAGCCAGCTATAGCAATTACTAATAAGAACAACCAGGATTATGTTCGGATAGCTTCTCTGTTTTCAAGTTTCATGACCAGCAATTACCATTAAGGCTGTAACATTGCTATAGAAATGTCGGAGTATTTCCATCGCAGCAGTAATGTGTCTGGGTACATTTAAAGGGGGGGGGGAGTGGTGTTTTTTTTTCCCATTGCATTAGATGTAAGTAAAGTACATTCAAAGGGAAAGCATCTTTATAGCCATTTGGATACAGCTTTAGTCATTACCCCTCTTTCATCAGTTTAATGCTGTTACCAGACAACAGCTACACGTAAATGAGTTGCCCCTGATCTTTGTGGTAGACAAGCTGGAATATTTGATTTGTTTCTACTTCATATTGCTCTGAGTTCCAAACATATTGTAGATAAGATCACGTAATTGTAGGTCCAAAATGTAGTCTCCTTTTATAGTAAAGGGTAATATGAAGAGGAGAATAAATGCAAAAGAAATAAAAGATGCTTTCATTCCAGCTTGTTTTCCCCTAAGGTATTAAAAGAGCTGTTGAGAACAGCCTTTGAATTGGACCTCTGCCACTCCTGGCTGGCCAAGAGGAATGTTGGGTCTCTTTTCAGAGAGGTGTTGTTAATGTCTTCATTCAAGAGAGCATGACATACACCTTTTTGAGTGAGTTTACGCCCACCTTCCCCCTATTCTCTGAAGTATCCTGAATTTCAGTCTCTGCTAGTTACTGCTTTGCCTCCTTAGGCGAGACTTAGCTCAAACTGTGCCTATTGTATGCAGTATCCAAAATTACATCTGGACTTCTCTGTCATAAATTCACTTTTTGCAAGTTAAGCACATTACCAAATTGCTTAAGACGCAGTTACTTTTACTGCAAATTAACCCAAAGGATGTGCTTCAAAACTGACTCTCCTTGATAGTGCAAGTTCTTTGCTAAAACAATCAATGGAAGCTTTTAAAATCTGGTAAATTTGAATTTAAGAAGCAGATGGTAATTTAGCATGAACCATTTGGTTTGAGTAATATATTGGCAGTAAAGGCCCAATCAGCTTGCATTGCATTCCATCTTCCCCAACAGTGTTATTTCCCAGAGCAGCGCTTCTTAAAAATTATGTGCTTTTTTCTTTTCGACATGACAAGATATTGCAGGGATTTGTAGCTTTCCAGGGTAATTGAGTCTCTTTGGAACAGGAAATCTAAAAATAACAACAACAAATACTCTAGGCAATCAAATTTGGAGTTTGAGAATCAGTGCTTTACAGAAGTTCACCTGAACCTGCCAATTCTTATCCTAAAATTGACAGTTTGATTATTTTATTACTGTAATGCCCAGATAAAACAAGAGAGGTGAGGTGTGTGGATGGAGATAATGCCTTTTATTAGATCAACTGATATAGATGAGATAAATCTCACTCATTTATAAGTGTATGAATCAAACCGCAAGTGCCAGGCCTTGGACTCCATCCAAGTGCTGAGGCAGTGCCCACAGTTCCCTGCAGAAAGGTGGGTAAGTGGCTCTTTTCCAAACGCCCTGAAGTTGCAAGGACTTAGGCACCACAGGAGGACATGGATGCCCTTCAGCTTGCTCTGAAAAATGTAAGAAGGCTTTTTGCTTGAGAAGCCTCATATAGGTAGTGATGACCTGAAGACTGACATGTTGACAGATGACAGCACAGCATGCTGCTCTCTGGAGGGGCCTGCAGTTGAGAAAGCTTGTGTTTGGGGAACGGCTTCCCTTTCAGAAAGTTTTGAACCCTGTGTGTCACGGGAGCGTGCAGCAGTGGGCCAGACCCTACCGAGCCTGAGGTAAACTCTGCCAGAACCAAATGTCCTGGAGATGGATGTGAGAACTTCCATACCAACCACTTCAAGCTGTTGATCCACACTTCGGCGCACTGAGGGAATTGCTGATGTGGCTACAGCTGTTGTCACTGCCTTCTGAACTTCTCTTCTTGGGCTGCAGCTCTTTTTTTAAATTCTGCCAGAGTTGGTGACTAGTGAATTCAGTAGTGAATAATTGGCATATATTCCTAGTATCCACTGAGACACACCATGGAAATTAGTAAGTTGGAGCTGCATCGGCATGGCAACATTTAGAGACAACTTGGGTGACAGAGTTAAGGGTTATGATATTTGTGTGGCACGCTGGAGTGCAAACATGGGGCCAGAAGCTGAAGGGAGTAGATCATGTACAGCGTTAGGACCCAATGGTCTAAACTGAGTTACCAAT
>NW_009630908.1:0-8097 GCF_000690535.1 Cariama cristata | reverse complement strand
CGCAAAGCATGTTGTGGGTATTCCACTTAAACATGGCACCAGTGACCTAAAAGTATATTTTATGGCCAAATTTCTATGTCTTAGACAAGTAGCAGGGTGGAGTTTTGGGGGATTTTTTTTTTTTTTTAAGAAGAGTGAACTTCCTATAGGCATGACTAAGTAGTGATTAAGTAGAGGACAAAGTATTAAAATGACCTACTTTAAAAAAAAAAACCCTCATACCTTTTTATCTGTCTGTCATCTTCTTGGCCGCCTGTTCTCCCTTCTTTTCCTCTTCTCTCTCACATCCAAAACCTGAACAAACTGGTTTTGTTTGTTCTCTGTAGTGTTATGTGAGACCAGTGTTATCTGCTTTGCTGCTTTCTTGGTAATGAACGTAGGTACTCTGAGATACTAACTCTGCTCCTTGGAAGAGAAAATGCATCATCTGCCATGGATGGGTCTTGATGACCCATGTAGTCCATTCAGACTGGTTTTATCTTTGGTTTTATCCTTGGTTTTATCTTTCTGCTCTCAAAAACAGGCCAAAGGGAAAGGTACTGGAAGGTGAAAGAATACGACTGAAAAAACTACACCCTCTTTATCTCCTTCAGAAGTGGAGAAAACAAACTTTTGGAAGCTTTTTGAATAGTCTTCATATGCCATGAGTTATTGACTCTTACAGCGTATCTTTGTGTAGATTAGAAATGTAATCAAATGGCAGTTTTATTTTGTTTCATTTTTTCTCTCATGTAGTGTCATATTTTTAATTGCCTAGCACTTAGATTGCGATAACCAAACTGTGTCTGTGTTTTCACTTTTGGAAAATCACAGCACATCAGCTTTAAGACTTTTCTGGGTATGGTGTGATGGAGAGAACCATTTGTCCAATATGTGCTTTAATGTTTACGGATCTTCAAAATAAGCAGTTAAATTTTAATTTTACAGATAGAAACTTGGAAGAAAGTAGAAGTAGTGAAGAACCACATTTCCTGTGTACATTGCATGTTGACATTATATTTCAGAAGAGTGTTTTGTAATGTTGGAATAGAAAATGGTAACAAATGCATGTGCCTGTTAATTACTTCTGTTGTTTGGTTTTTCAACAGGGTCTGTGTTTTAATGGAAGCGCCTTTGTTTTGTACCTCATTGCCGCCATTGTAGATGCATCTTCAGTTACCAAAGAACTGGACAGTCACAATTACAACAGCTGGGCAGCTTCTTCAGTGAGTTCCTTTTTTGTTTAAGTCAGTTCTATGTCCAATAAAGTTATATCAAAACAAGGCTTGCCGGAAGCGCGGGTTGAAATGCATGTGTTCAGGATTTTGAAAAACTGCAGACTGATACAGAAGCTCACACATGAAACCTATAGGTAGCTGTAATTTAATTCATAGTGTTTGGAGGTGGCTAGAAATTCCACCAGGAGATGACAGTCATGTCAGAAAAGGCAGCGATATTTTTAAGATCGTGCTGCTTCTCCCCTCCCCCCATTTATTACTAGCTCTCTGACAGAGGTTATAGCCTGCAGATCAGAGTGGACAAAACAGTTTGTGTGAGCACTGAGTCACCTCAATGCACTTGGACAACAAAAGCAGTTTAAACGAACTCAGCTAGCTTTGCACGCGTGTGGATATGATGCATTGAGCTTTTTGGGGAAGGTCCTGAAGTGGTACTGCTGTTTTTACAGTGATCTTCCTGTTACAGCCTCAGCTTTTGATAGTCTGTCTTCTGAGTTGGGTGAAACGTCACGTAACTTGCCAGTGTTTTAAAGTGGATGCAAATAATTAATTAGCCTGACATTACTCTCTTACTACGTAGATTTGGAAATCCAAAACAACTTTTTTTTTTTTAAAGAGCCTTGTTACTTTCCAAGTAGGTGAACACATTTTCTAGCTAAGTTAAGGGAGTCGTAAAAGAACTTTTTGCATGTTGTGGCAACAGTAGTCAAATTCAATTGTAGACAGTAATTCCAAATTACAGCTACTTTGCTGACTGGTCATGCTTCTGCAGTTGTCCTCTCTGGACTATTCACAAATCCTGTCTTCTGTCTGAAGCTTATTGTATACAGCCATGAACACAGAGACTTGGAACACCTGCTCTGTTTTTGTCTTGGGAATTGGATAACTACGTCCCTGTCATTTCAGGGGTCTTCAGGGTCTTCTCCCCTTGGCAGTTCGTAACTATTGGTCTGTTACTCAGCCACTGCTGTTGATAGGAACTTGCCTGCTGCTAGATAAGCTTCCGTGCTGATTCAGGTTTTATGCAAAATGCATGAATGCTCATTGTCTCATGGGATGTTTGGAATCTCTTCTAATACCTCCTAATAGTGTTTATCTAATGCACTGTCTAAATAAACTATTACATGTAGATTCTTGCTTTCTGAACCCATTAAGGGTTTCATGGACAGATGTTTGTGAGAATTTAGCAAATCATCTATCCCCAACAGTTGTTCTCTGTTAGAAAGATTTTAGATGGAGCTTTTATTTCCTAAGAATCAAAATTATTGGAAAAGAAGAATGCTGTAGTTTTCTATTATAATAATATTTTACATCATCACCTACAGTTTTTGGTGCCACAGATTAAGTTTACATTAGACAAGACTTGCCAAGAATGCTTTGTTGGAGGGCTTAGATTTACTGCCCGTATGCACGCTCTCGGAGCTGCAGTGCCTACCCAGGCCGATGATAGTATATAAGCAAGAAACATTGGTAGAATCATAAAATATTTTGAGGCTGGAAGGGACTTTTGGAGATCATCTGGTCCAACTCTCTCCTCCTTAAAGCAGGGCTAACTCCTCTCAGGCTACCAGGGCTTTGTCCACTTGAGTTTTGAGTATTTCCAAGGATGGCTATTTCACAATGCCTCTGGGCCTCTGTTGCCATGTTTCATTACTCTCTCAGTGATTTATTTTATTTTTTTTCCTAATATCTAATTGAAATTTCCCTTCTTGTAACTTGCATTTGTTCCCTCTTGTCCTATCATTACTCACCTCTAAGAAAAGTAGTGTTAATCCTATTTGCAGTGTCAGCTTTATTTGGTTCAGTTACCAGCACAAAACATTCTGGTCTTATCGTAAGACCGTTTTGAACATTGTCTATTTTGAACAACATGCAGTGATTGATAGGAACTTAACCACTGGCACTGAATTGGACTTTATCAGTACAACGGAAATAGTTCACAGCTGTTCTTTGGTTTCTCTGTGCATACGCTGCAAGGACTGCAGAAGCAACACCACTGATACTGTGTAGTTTTAATCTTTAAATATAAAATAAATCTAGCCTGCTACCAAAGGCTTTATTCTGTAATCAATTTCTGCCAAAGCAGTAATATCTCAGCGTGGTTGCCGTCACTTACTTGCACTGAGGAATACCTTTAGTCATCAGTAGAGGAATTGATGACCGGATCGGTACTGCTGTTTGAGAACATGCCTGGGCCTGCATTTGAATCCAAGTTTTCTCCGTGAGCAGACCTAATTTGATGCTCAGCATGCCATACCGAGGTACAGGTGGGCTGTAGGCAATTCCTGGAACATAGCAGCAGTGCGGGAGTGTTAGCTTGAGCTCACACTGGACTGTCCCTCAGTCTTTACCAGCAGTTGATGTTAAAAGCAGCAGGTATAGGATTGGTGGGAGTCCCATCTATAGGATCCGTACTGAGGCAGTATAATGTGGAGATATGAGTTGAAATACGCCATGTTTTGTCTGCTTCTAGGCCTTTACTTCTACGTGTAATATAAGCTTACTTACACAGTGTTGACTGTGGTGGCCACGCAAGTACAAGGAGGTGAAAGAGTGCCATTTTAGTCAGCCTGCTATTCACTTTTTTTCCAAATCCCATAACTATTTATTTTTTTTCATAGAAATGACAGTGCTATGAAATACGTTTTCTTTTTTTCCTAATATATTTTTTCCCCTTCTCTCTACAGTTCTTTGCCTTCGTGGTTACCTCCTGCTATGCTGGAAATACCTATTTTAGCTTTATATCTTGGCGATCACGAACTTTGCAGTAAATATTTTGTTAAAATGAAATCTGTAGTATAAAATATCTTGAGGATTACGCGCTTTTGACGAAAGCTTGGAAGAGGGATGAGGTCTTTTTGAACATTTCTGTTAGAATCAACACAATATATTTTAAACTGAGATTAAATGATTATTTATAATACAGTACCATCTTTAGAGACATCTAACACCGACTTTGTACTGTATAATAAAATTTCATACTGCTTTTTTTAAAATTAACGTGGTATTTTTCTAGACATTGTGTAGATGTTGTTACTAAACCTTTAATAAACGTTACTCAGACAATGTGCCAATTTTGTAAATGTAACTTTGTAAATGTTACGGATATACTTTTGATACTGAGTGCTACAAATCAAAACTAAGATTGATACTGTCTTGTTATTATGTATAAAAAGTGACATTGTGCAGGAAAAAAACCCACCCAAAACTTTAAAAATAAATAAATAATTGACCCAACTGTGCATGTTTTGTAAACTGAGAGTAGAAGGTTGCTTTTTTAGTTTCTTTTTCAGAGTAAAATGTATACTACTAAGAATTCTGATGATCCTGTCCGGTTGGCATATTCTAACAGCTTCTCACAATCAAGAGATTGCTTTTGGAACCTGTTGCTGTAGTCTGAAGCTCATTGAAGGGATTTTGTGCCTGAAACACCTTATCTGAACAGGTTTCTCAAATCCAGCAGGCTCCAAGGCATAAGTCTAGACAACAGTCCCTTAGTGCTCAGTGTTTAACCTACTGAGAATATCACCAAACACCTACTAAAGATAATACCTTTTGTTTCTCAGAGGACTGTGTTTTTCTCTTTTCTCCTCAGATGAGGCCATTAACCTGTCCTAATTAAAATCTGGGCTTCTAAATCCTATTAAATGATATAAAGAATAAATCCGTAGAAAAATTGTTAAGATGCCAATGCTAGAAAAAAAGAACTTCCTCCCTCCTTCCCTGTCTGCCGGCATCATCTGTGAGTTGTTGGTTTAACAAATGAAGTTTTTAATTTTACGCTCATATTTAAATATCTTTGAGTCAAGCAGAAGTATGACAGAAGATTATGACTTTCAAAACAGATACCTTTGAAAATGACTTTGAAATACATATTACCTAAGGAATTTTTTCCAGGAATTATGTGGAGAGTATAAGGTGGTGATTATTTTGTGATATTATTGAAAGTTTTCCTCATTTAAAACTACTGGTAAGTCTTTTATTCCTGAATTAAGAAGATTTGAACTCTCTTCCAGTCTTCAAAAATTTAGTTGGATGATTATATATGGTAGTAGAGAAATCTTACTGCTTAAAAAAACTTCTTTCTTTCTCCCTGTAACTAAATGCTGTGTGCTTACTTAACGCGTGTGCCCTGCAGCAGAGAAGATTTATCAGCAGCCAGCTAATTCTGTTCTTGATCACATTGGTTTGTTCTTGATTATCTGTCAGAGTCACAGGATTTCAGTGTAAGGGAAGCCAAGGTATTATTTAAAAACCTATACTTGTCTGCAAATTGCATCTGGCCTGCACAACAAAGGTCAGGCTGTCTGCTGCTTGCTAAAATTATCCAGTTGTAAGAAGGAAGAAAGGCTACCAGCTATGCATTTTATCTACACAGATAAAATGTGTCATTAAAATCCCATGTGCTCTTTTCCATTGCCCGGAAAAAAAAATATCAAAGGCATAAAAATGATCCAAATGTCAACAGATAAAATGTGACTAGAAATATAGCCAGAATTAAAATCTCATCAGGGATTTCTCATCAGTAAAAATGCTTTAGTAGTAATAGAAATTCTTTCTTAGATGATATTTGATGTTCCTATTTTAAGTCCAAAGAACGTAACCAAGTTTGTGCAAATGTTTCATGATTTTGTGGTAACTGTGATGATCTGGTCTAAAGTCATAACCCAGGCAACACTTGTGGATAGAGGTGCTAAGAGGGAGCAGTATGTTTCATCCAGTTTACCAAAAACTGTTATGGAAACTGTGTGTTGCCTGTCAGAATAAACCCGTTAATGAAGGACAAAGGCATGCTGTTACGAGATAAGGAATGATTCTGGCAAAACATCTACCACCTCTGCGAGTCTTCTGCGACGATGCTCAAGGGAAGATGTGAGGAATGGCTTCTAAAGGCAAATGTGTGAGTTGAATCTTTAATTCTGAATTTAAAAAACATATGTACTAGGCAGAATTGTGCTTTATGCTTGGCCTTGCTTTTTTTCCACAAACCATAACTCACCTGCCTTGTTCTTTCCTTTTAGAAAGATAATTATCTTACTTCCCATGCTCTTTCTTATCTGTTTCCTTTCTCATCTGTTGCCCCGGTACCAACTGTCTGTTTTTCAAGTGTTCTGAATATCTAGCTAAAATTGGAGGAATGGTACAAGCTGAGAATTACTTTTGAAGTTTGCTCCTCCTATTTCAGGCCTGAACAAAGACATAAGCACCCAAAAGGTTATCTGTTTCTTCCAGCGCGTTAGTCTTAAATACTGATTTGCAAACTTATGACTTACACCTTTGTATATTCTAATATTGATAAAGAAGAAAAGCTAGCTGTGGTTTATCACATAACAATTAAACAAAGATTTGTGGCTGCAGGCATTGCTTAGTGTTTGTAAGATTAGAAAGAAACCTTATTTAAAAGAACAACTGGTAAGTGATGAAATCGTTAGTGAAATTCTTAATACAGATATTTAGAAGAATAAACAAAATGCTAATCAACTTGCCAAATGAGGGTATTTGACATTATAAATAACTTGTTTCAGACAAACAGTCTCTTTGGAAAAACTCTAAGTCACCCACATATATAAGGATACTTCATGTCAACTTATGGCCATCAAATTTCATTTATTAAGGAGTTGTCAGTACCTTTTACCATCATCATACATGATGCATTTAACAAGATTAAGTAAATAGCATGAGAACTGTAATAAAAACTTCAAATTCAGCAGTGTTTTAGACTGACTTTGTGCCAGTAGTTTACAGAAAATGCCTGTATTTCTGAGTAGAAAGTATGACTTACTCTGTTTGTATTAATTTAAAGGTATTTCTGTTTCACTGGGCTGAACTCAGATCAGCAGGGCCCCAGTCATATACACACTTTCAAAGGAAGTTAGGAACTGAAGAATCTGAATCAGCTGGTAAGAAAAATGTATTTCTTAATAGGAAGTACAGAAATTACTAGAACCTTCCTGCACAGGGCTTGCAAGAAACATATAAATGTGTGCACTTCTGAACTTGAACTGTAAAGAGAAGAGGAAAAAGAAGTACTAGCTGTTTAAAAAACAAAAACTCTTTCTCAGCAGCTAGCATTTTACTCTTATGGAGATTATCAATGTAGTAGCTTTGATATCTAATGACGTGTGATAAAATTTGGTGGGACAGGTACTGTCTTCTATTGCAACTACTAAGCTGGCTTAATAGAAGCCCCAAAACCACGTACTGCTTAGTCTGTTACAGACCATTGCCTGCACTGGCGAACCCCGTAAATGTAAATTGTATATGTTAAGTGACTTATGCTAGCTCCTTATTTGTGTTGGGGATCATCTAAACTTACCTGTCTTCCCTCCTAAAACAATTTTAGTTGCTGACAGAGCTATTAAATACTAACTATGAACGGAATGTGCGTTGTGACAGCAGAACAGAGCAGCAGCAGATGAGGTTACTACTCTAAAGAGTATAAAACCGACATACACCCAGCTCAGAGGCCCGCTATTACCTCACTTGTCAGAAAGCAAAACAAGTTATTTTTAAACTTGAGGAAATATATAGCTTCCTTTGCCGAGTTTTGTTCGTATCTCTGCATGATTTAATTCTAACAGTGGGGCTGAGACATTTGGACAGTCATTACGGCTTTGCCTGTTGCTGCCTGTTTAATGCGTCTATTTTCTCTTTTACGAGATCGTGAATGGGAAGGTTTGGTTGGGGGGTTTTTTGGTGAGAATAAAAATGTTGCGTGGGAGGATGGTGTTTGCAGCTGTACCTCCTCCAAGAACATCACCGACCAACTTTTGACAGGCCGAGGGCTCTTTCCCCGGCTTCTCACCGCTGTGGCGGCCGGCGGACAGCGAGGCATCCCCTCTCCCTGCTTGGAAATATTGTATTTTCACGTAACCCAGCT
>NW_009630907.1:16620-23145 GCF_000690535.1 Cariama cristata | reverse complement strand
TCCGCCCCTGCGCACCTCCGGCTCGGTAGCCCCGCTGCGGAGCAGCAAAGGGAGCTCGGAGACCACCCACGGACGAAAGCAGCCGTGGATTTACCGAAAAAGCAGTTAGCGAGCAAGGCCTCACAGCGTGGGTTGTGACACTCGTGGCAGTCACGGGCCTCGGACCGGTCCCGGCTCGGTCTGTCACAGGTGGCTCAAGCATTTGAGTTTGCTCTTTGTAGTTAAGTGGAATCACACTGATGCCCTTAATTAAATTGCTGTATTTTGAGATGAAGGCATGGGTGGGTTCAGGGTGAGCAGAACGGAAAATGTGTTTCAGGGCATTCAGATGAACTTAAATGCATTTGTTCCCAGGTGATACAGATGATGTCAAATACTTGATAGAAAGAGAAGCTTGGAAATTATGGTCAAATAAGGAACAAGACACACAAAGTGGGACTAATGTAGACATTAAAACCCAACACCCAAAACAGTAATGCTCCAAATTCCCATCCATTTGCAGGTGACTAAATTAACACACACCAAAGCCCCTCTGTCTAGGCCAAAGCATCTCAGAATCTCACTCAGGTCTGAGCCCTTGAAAGCCACATGACACCAATTGTTGTTATTTTTCCCCAAAAGGTTTGATCCAGGAGAGTCATTGGCATATACTTACCAGATAAGGTCCTGGCAGTATTCTCCTTTTTTTCCCATAGAGGAGTTCAGAGGCCAGGACATTGGTTCGGGATGCTGGGAGCATAGGGCCATTCCTCCCACCTCCACAGGCAGCATCCTGCCTACCAAACTGCAGGGCAACAGAAGGCTGCACATGAATTCTGCTCTTAATGTTTTTCCCCTTCCCTAGTATGGAGCATTTCCAGACTGATTGGACTGGAGAAAGGGAACAGGACTGTGTAGCTTTGGGATAAGAATATTATTCCTGTTTATTCATCTTGGAGCTTTAAAGAGCGAGCATTTCTCCCAGTGGAGAATAGCTGCAAAGTGGTTTAACCTCTGAAGAACTCTGAAGCAAAGGGCTCCAACACCCTTTCCTGTGTTTGGGGAAAAGTGCCATTTTGCAAAAAGCCCTATCCATCACATGTGTTGCTGGAGAAGTCCTACAAGTTTCAGCCCTTCGGCACAGACAGGCAGAACTTTGCCTATTCGGCAAATCCTGCCGGGGCAGAGGTGTTAAATAACTACCTTAAACCTCAGTGTCGCAATACTCGCCATCCTTGCTCAATTGTCACCAGACCTTAGAGACTTCTGGAGCCTGCTGATGCCTTTCTTGTCAAACTTAGCTTGCCCCAGAACTTGAATGACACAAGAAAGTGTCCTGCAGTGCTGTCGACAGGCCCACTTCCAGACTGTGTTTCGTTAAAGGTAATTAGCTGAGTGGCCATAAGGGATGAGAGAGATAACTGGGAATGCCACAGTCGAAGCTGAGAGTGACCACTAGTCAGCATTGCAGTCTTTCAACAGAAAACACATTGGTTTCTGCTATGTGGACAAACAGGTTGGACTAATTACCACATATAATCATTATTATTTATGCTCTACAGACATCAGAGTTTTGTCTTTAAATGAATTGGGGGGAGGGGGGGATCACAAAGCTGAATAAACCCTTTAATTATACGCTTAAAAATCCTGAATGGAAGAAATTAGTAGACACAAAGGAAGAAACATAAACTAATTATTCCTTGTTTTGCAGCTAACATATTTCTATGGTAACCACTATGGTCTTCGAAGAAATTAAATGATTTTTTTAAAATCAGTTCATCAGCAAAGTCACCCAGTAAAGCCACAAAGCAAAAATCTTTCAAGTGAGGCTAGAGATGAAGGAGAAAAGCATGCATTTTCCCAGCTGTTGATCATTAGAGCTATGAAACTGCATTTTCATTAAAACCACCAAATAGATTCTCTCTTGCGTGCTGTGTGGGGAGCTTGGTGGGTATGTGCATGGGCAGGCACATACGCATGTGTGTATATAGAAGAGGAGAGGAGAGACAACTTTCACCTCTTCTGTATACCATGTGTCAATACAGCAAGGTGAACAGAAGACAAGAACATGTGTTTTGTAATAGTTGCACTTTCTGCTCACACATTCATTTTTTTGAGATTGAAAGCTTCCAACCTAATTCTTACACAACCTCAGTTTTCCTGTGCAACTTCAAGTAGATTGTTAAGTATTGATTTAAATGCAGAGTGTCCCAGCTCTGTCTCTCCAGTACATGGAGAAACATGTCAGGTAGGCAAAAAAGGTGTACAATTTTGGTAAGTCAACAACACATGGAAAGTGGTGTAGTATTCAGTAAAGACCAAGTTTACACATTTTTGCCCTTGAAATGTAGCAAATTAATCAAAACCATGCACTTCAAACCTAAACCAGCCTGTCACCAGCTTTATATTATTCAACTTTAGCTCAGGGGGTGCATTGCCAGAGGAATAATTCAACCAGAATGGTCCACAAAGCAGGCAGATTCTGGCTCTGTGGGAGGTTCACTTCTTCAGGCTGTGCAGAGCTTGTTAGCCAAAAAGATAGTTCATGCAAACATGCCTTACTCTTCTTTTTTGACCGCACCACCAAAACCAATGATTTCCCCTATCACATCTGTGGCGATTCTGGCAGCTACAGATAAAGAAGTTAACTGAATAGGCTCAAACGAAGGGCTCCTCAGGTTTCAGTTAAGAGGAAAGTCCCTGCAGTTGAAGCTGAGGAACAGGGTTCAAACTTTTTCACAGAATTCAGAATTTTTTCCCTCCCTTTGGGCTCTGCTTGGCACTTTTACCATCACACTCTCAGATGTCTACCTTCCTTCATTGCTGTGATCAAAACAGGAACTTTACTGCAGATAACTGTAAATTGAACACTGTACACGATCTGTCTCTATGCTGGGATAAGTTCTCACAAACAGAAGAAATGCCAAGAAACTTCAGTGTTGGCAGGGACTAAAAGGTTGCACAGCTCCCTGCTGTATAGCTTTCTACGTAACAACCATCAACTGCTTTACCATTTCTCTTGCCACAGCTTTGTAAGGACATAAAGACATGTCACATATCCCAGGCACAGTCCAGCAAGAGATTAATTCCTGCCTTTGGTTAACATAAGATTATTAATATTCTTAATAATAGCAATAACAACTTCTATTAAGACATTCTGCTGGCTTCAGAGAACAGATTTCTATTTTCCTCAGGTTCTAATTTTAGAAGCTTCTGGGGACTTTGTAAACATGTGAGCTAGAAACAAACCAGAGAACCCTATGGATTATTTGCTGAAAGCTCAGGGTGGCTGATCAGATCCAAATATCCTGCCGTACTGAAGTCACTGCCCTGGACTTTCACATCTCTGCAGAACAGAAAGTGCATCACAGGAGTATCACGGGTCTGGCTGGACTGCTGCCAAAAAGAGGAGCTTTCCCATCTCCTTCACTGGGAGACAGCAAACTTGGGACAGACAGAGATGTAGTGAGAGCAACCGACACTGAACATCAAACGCTACCAGGACTGGGGAAAGGCAACGAGAATGTGTGTACAGCCCTGTCTGGCACCTCACCGCAGTAGGAGAAACCTGCTCCCATTTGATGCAAGACTCCTCAGCTCTCTGTGCCGTGCTAGTTGTGGCCCCATCCTGCATCTGCTCTGCCAAATCTTCGTGCCCACCACTATGTTTAGAAAAAACTACAGTGGTCAAATGCTCATTTTGCGTTTGTGGTAAGTTTTCCTCAAAAGATAAAGCAGCTTTTCACACACTGAAATATGTCTCTAAAGCCAAGCTTTTTCACATCCCATTTTTCTTTCATTAATGCAGCAAAAATACCAAAAACTACATGACAATTTGCATCACAGTTCTAAGAGGAAAAGAGCTGAAAAAATCTTTGTGAAATTTTTTGGGGGGCTCTTGATTCCACAAAGCACTTAGAAGCAGGAGCTTAATTTACTGCAGGTAAGTAGCATGTGGCTCCATTGGGACTATGTATCTGATTAAAGAACAAATGTAATTGTCTCTATAGATCAATGCCATAATTTATTCCTCCTTGAGTATCAGATGGATCCTTATAGTCTCTTTGGTAAAGTCATGCAGTGCAAAACATTAAGTAATCCAACCTATGAAACCATACACACACTACTGGAAATCTATACCCAGATACGTATTAACATCACTGTTCATGTATTTCATTTCTATTATATTTCCTAGTTAAATAAAACCCTTGCTTTTTTCAGAAGTCTATATATGAGTTCATAAAAGCAAGCCCTCACCTTTTCCAACAACATCTTGCCAAATACCAGACCAGAAAAAAAAGAAACCAACACACACTTATCAGGTCAGATCCTTTCAACAGGGACAAGTTTTCAAGACCCTAGAAAAATATCTTCAGATATTTAGAAGAATACAAGTATTTTGTAGGCCAGCTATAGGGCATAAAATCAGATATTGGAGTTGCTTTTGTTGATAGCTGGTGCTTTGGACACATTTCTTTATCTGCACTTCAGGGACTCTTATTCACTAGACTCTGAAAGTTAGCGCATCCAGAGGTCTGATTTAATGGCCTTCTCTGCAAACAGTGACCCTACAGGAAGAATAAATGAGTATGTGTTGTTAGCTGAAGGCGAAGGCATGTTTTGCACACATGATGTCACTCTTGCAACTCAGGAAGAACTAATTGCTCGGCTTGTTGTAAAGTCTCATACTCGTTGGGTTCACTTGCAAATTATAGTCGTCTGGAGAGCTACAGTATGTCATCAGCACACAACAATGTTGTCTGAAGCGTAATTAATATCTGCCTTTCTTTTCAAGTTCCTTATTTACCCTCTTTCCCCCATGACAAATATGTTAATGACCCCTCCAAAACCCACAAGTTGTCATTTTCAAAGAGCCCCCGTCTTTCTGCCTTCAGCTGAACACTTTAGACTAAATCACGGGGAGCCTGTTCTTGCCCCCATTAAAGCTATTGAGGGTTTTTCAATGACTTCAGTGTAAGCAAACTCTCACAGGCTGTAATGGGAGCAGGACCACAGACCTATTTTGCTTTGCACCTTCAGCCAGAGGAAAAAAAAACAAACTACCCAACACACCAAACAAACAATAGGCAGGGATTGCTTTACAATTCTGCAGGATTTTAGTTGAATCAGGTGCCCAGAGCAACATGAGGATTGTCAAACCATTGAGTCTTACAGGTTGCAAAGTTTGTGTTGGATTAGAGTCCTAAAAGGGTAGTTGTTTTGCCTTTGATTTTGATTTTGAGAATGTGTTTTATGACCTTGAGGTTATTTTCAGGAATATTACCTGCTTACCTGATTCTTGAAGTACTTATTTGCAAAGAGTAATATACTGCCCAGAGTTTTATATAGTTGCATCTGAAAATAAACATACAGAAGATTTATATCAGTGACAGCAATAACTGTATTGGTAGCTCAGACCATTGCTGGGGAACATTTTGATACCAGCTTATGAAGTACTGCTCGTACTCATACAAAGACTTGGATAATTCTGAATATGCGCCCATTTTTTTGGGTCTTTATAAATGACTCAGGTTTACAAATAATAAATACATTTACACTAAAACTAGAAATAGGATGTCCTATATTTAATTACCCACATCTGTATTCTACTTTTCCTTTTTTATTACAAAAAAAATCCCCTGATTAAATCATCTGCCATGCAGCAGCAATCTCCATGCAACTAAAAAAAACTATTTCCACTACTACATAGCTGTTAGTTTCAGATGCAAGTAAAGCATTTCCCTTTCCAAGATTTAAACACATGACAAGTCCCCCTGCTGTATTTATCAAGTTTTCACATGTTTTTATCATTCCACAATTAGCAAGCTAGACCTTCTGGAATTCTTACCTTATTACTAATATGAATGTACTTGCAGGTAAGAAACTACAAGATACATTATAAATTTCTTCTTTTGCATATAATGCTGTAAAATAGAGGTTCAGAGACCCTTTTTTTTTTTTTCAGAACACCTGGCCGTATCCTGATTTCAGCATTAGCTCACCTCTTCTATCAATCTAGAACACCTTTGCAGACCCTCTTGGGACCATGACTGCAAGCAGGTGTTCGTATCTCATTCCAGCTCTGCCTCAGTACCATTGCAGACCCATCAGCAGTGGTGCATTCAAGGGTGAACATGGTCTCTGAGGGACACTGCAAGGTCTGCGTACTGCTAAGTAGGGGTAAATTTAACCTTGACTGGGGCACCTTTTTCCAAGCACCTTTCCCCTAGTCAGGAGCGTTACTCCATCTGAAGAGGTTTCCGACGAGACCACTGAGGCCAGTCTTCCAACAAGCATTTGCAAACCCAGACTATCTTGTAAGCGTAAAACACACACAGAGCCCACGCCTACCCCATACACTGAAGACTATGACACAGTCTCAGTCTTGCTGACCAGAGGAGGAAGCCAGCCCATGGTTTGCAAGCGCTAAAGTACAGTATTCTACAAGCCATCTGCCATTTACTTTTTTAAAAGGCTTTTATATTACATAGGTAGAGCAGCATAAGAGGAGCACAGAATATAAACATTGCTGAATGACAGGAAAAA
>NW_009630907.1:0-16589 GCF_000690535.1 Cariama cristata | reverse complement strand
TCAGCAGGACTTTTTTATTTTAATGACCTGTATTGATTCTCATTCCATCATGGTTTAGTTGTGTTTCTTCAGCATTATGTTAAAACCCTCCTACATTCATCATTTAATAAAGATAACCCCTCTGCATTTAAAAGCATGCATAAGTTTCTAAAGTCTGCCAGACAAGCCCAGTGGATTTTAATGATCTTCTCTTCTAACAATAAATGGACAGCTCTTAGAATAGGGGCTATGATTCAGGATCCTTGGGTTCTGGTCTTTGTTTTATAATACCATCACTACCAAGCTACATTTGACACCTCTGTGCCTCAGCTTGCCTAGTTCATAAATGGCACCAGCAACACCTCTGTCACATGGTGTTAAAACCTGTAGTTAATTACTGCTCATAAATCATAGAGAGCCTTGAAAAAGAGAAATATATATATATATGCAAAGTAGTTTTGATGTTGTAATAGAATTGCATTGCTTTCAGATGCAGTGTTTAAAATTAAATTCTTAGGAGATTCATACTTCTTGTATCACTTTGCTACCCATTAGCATTAAGGATTACTTCCAGAATATTCAAAACCTAGGTACAATATTTGTACAGTTCAAGATGACGCTACTCATGACACTCGCAGGGGAAGACACTGGAATAGGAACAACTTTCTCTATCCATCTCCCATTGAAGTGGAGTGAGGTTTGCATTCATTTCAAGGGCTGTAGGACCCAAATCTATTTAACATTCCTAATCAGCCTTGAAAAGCAACACTGCCACTTTATAAGACACAAATCCTACATTTAATAGCTCAGTTACAAACAAATGCTTCTCCTCCCTCCTCTTAACTAGCACATTGAGTGGCTGAAGGATTTAAAAAGTAAGTACCTTCACTTTGTAAAGTGTTTTGAGATCTGCCAAGTATAAAGTAGAGCGTTAAGATTACCATTTTCACTTTGATTTTTTTTCCCCCGTGAATTACTTGCTATCAACTACAGCTGCTTTGTGGACAAGAAGCAGATAAGGCGTTTAGGAATGAATATTGTACCTTTCAGGGTATCATACACACAGATGTAGCTTGCAGTAGCAGAAATAGTATCAAGCTATGAAGTTTGGATTAGGTGAGAAATTCCTTATTTAGACTTCAATGATCTTCAAAGCCTGAGTTTTCCTTCTGCCCTCTAGAAAGACAAGGAAACATTACAAACTTTCAATACACGTCCAGAATTCAACAGAATCCAGTAAAGCTGTCTTTACTTGGCCTTTTGGCTCAACTTCAGCTCTAAGATAGAGCCAAAGTAGATAATTTTGTGCCTCTTCCATGTTGCACTGAAGTGGCATGAAAAACTATAAAGATTCACAGAAGGAGGTGCCTATAGCAATGTGACTCCATTCCTACACATTTCTCCCACTGCTCCTGTGGGTTGAACACTCCCTGTGCCCCAGGCAGACACTGTACGCGACCACAAGTGGACCTTCGGAGGACAGAGGACTGGAATCCCTGCTGAGCTGTTCCATCCTGGTACAATTTCTAACCACACAACTACGAAAAAATCCCAGACAATGAGACCTTTAGAGTCATCCTTCACCCATACCCGAGGCACTAGGGAAAACAAGCTCCATTCCCAGAGCAGCTTACTCAGTCTGTCCTACAACTCATGTCAAACAGGCAGGTGAAAGATTAGTCTTTTCTTTAACCATTTCCAATTGAACTATTTCTCATTCTTTCACAGATTGGTTGTGCTTCACCAAGGAAACCTGAGGTTTGCTGAAGGGATTTTTTTTCTTAAATCTTATATGTAGGAAAATAAAAAAAAAAGATTACTAACAAGCTGGAAATATTTAGTATGCTTCATAAAATGAACCTGATGTCTTGGTGATAGTATGGCAACTTGCCTTTGGTGCTAAATTTCAGCTTAACAGAAAAAGGTAAGTGAGGGCATCTTAATATTTTAGTGGCCACCAACCACCATATGGACAAATCAAGATACAAGAATAGATTGTAATTTATTTCTTGCTTGAATTCAAGAGGAGCAGCAGGTATGCTGGATTGCCCAAATTCTGACCCGAATCTGAAACAACCAGATTTTACAAGAAGGGACCTGGACCCTGCACAGAGCCATCTATGTGCTACAGAATGTAAATAGGGAGACAGGTAATATAAATAACACATGACTGCAGGATCTGGCCCTCATTTGGGGGCAGAATGCTGAAACTATAATTGCTCTTGCAATGAATAGATGATGAATGAAAACAATTAGTCATTTTATTTAAGCTGTTGTTAGCTCTGCCAACACAAGTTTACAGAAGTCATTAGTCAGACTGCACACAGAAAGAAAATATAGAGAGATTTGATAAAAAAAAATCAGATTTTAAAAAGCCCCAAAACTGATAAAGATGTTCAGGCTTTCTCTCCCTTTCTGGTTGAGACATCAGGGTCCTTTTTTTCCAAGATTTTCTTTGGAGTCATGAAAACTAGAATTTTTAGTCTGTTTTTTTTAACAGACAGAAAGCAAGCCAAGCCTTGGGACTGCAGGAGCAAGGACTTTATAGATTCTCACAAGATTTGGGATAAAATCTGGAGTGCAGGAGCAATGCAGGACTGGGCACAGGCCATTGGGGAGCGAGGCGCGATGCCTGCTGAGGCATGGCCTCCCCGTGCCAGCTGCTGCCGGCCACGCAGCCTTCCACAGGGCCGCACTGAAATTCAGGAGCCGAAATTCAGCAGCCCTCTGGACATGGAAGGAGGCCAACACAAGCACCATGGGGGCAGGAGGAAGGAGAAAGGGCAACTCAGCTTATCCCGCAGCAGCATGAAGGGGCACGGCTGTCCCTGAGCCTCCTACTCTGGCAGCCCTGCGGGGACAGGTGGCTCCTCGGCAAGTGCCGGCCTCCCAGTGAGCACCCACAGTCCTGCCAGCCCAGCATGTCAGCCAGCACCACAGTATCAAAACCAGCAAGAAACACTTTGCTTTTCTGCATTTAACCTTCTCAGGTTCGAAGGTTTGGAGAAACAGGGCCGCTACAAGCACAGGCCTGCGTATATTCACAGTCTTCCTCTCAACCTGGCTGTCAGCCATTTTGTCTTCCCTCTCAGGGGGTGGCAGGTGCTGGCCTGGAGGGGAAGGGCGGCCATTTTGCCAGCCTCAGCCCCACACACAGCCCTGCGAGGTGGCAGTGCCCCAGCTGGAGTCTGCATGGCTGCAGGCAGCCTGTCCAAGGCAGGTTAACAGCAAACGCCATTGCCTGGCACCACCGGGTTACTCAAACCCCACCACAAGACCCACCTGGAGATGGCAGAGGGCTGCTGCCACAGCACAGCCACAGCCAGCACGAGACTTGCCCCAAGGCTCTGTCAGGAGTCTCCTAATCCGTTAAGACCCAAGCACGGGCTGCAAAGAGCAAACAGGCATTTTATGCCCCAAACACTCAGTACCTGAGAAGATGAGTGAGAGTGTGTCAGCAGAGCAAGGAGTGCAGGGGAACAGGACAGCCCCAGCTTGGAGCCAGCATGGGTCTCAGCATACTGACTGCTTCCCCATTGCAGGGAGGCTTTCAGCATCGGGAATAAGAATCAGGTGGAAACTTTGTGCTTTCCAATACTTTAAAACAAAAAGGTTTATAAGACTTTTCCCCTTTCCTGGGGACTTAAAGTAGTGGTTCAAGGTTTGCCTAGCAGCTATTTGTGGCACCAAAGGCATGCTCATGAGATTGTACTGAGCTACAGCAATAACACCAGTTGAAGAAGAGCACGTGCTCTTTTTTTTATTACTTCTGAATAAAAGCCATAAATATACTAACCCAGACATTTTGAAATGCTGAACTGCCACTGACAGAAAGATGGGAAACAAAGCGCATGACCAGATTCTGGTGGAGGTTGAAAGGGACCACATCCCAAATGTGGTCTGGATACATGCATGCATTTGTTTAGCCACGAGGAAGGAAAACTGTTTCATTGCAGATACTTCCATTATAATAGACAAGATGATCTTGATGTGGTCTCTAGATGGTCAGCTCTATGTGATCTGTCACCTACAGGGCTCTGGATGCTGCAGTCTTTTTTTTTCACCTCTGTATTTAGTATTTGAGAGTTATTGTGCTCATATTTTCCTAAAGAATATGATATATCTTGCTACAAAATACACCATCAAGACTGAACAGTTACTGGCATCCCCCGCAAGACCTGGACAGAACGTGGAGGTCTTCTCACTCCTCTTCAAGAAGGATGCAGCACACCAACAGAGGAGGCATGCAGCAGTTACAGCTAATGCTCTTAATGCTATAGCTTAATGCTATAGCTTCTCTTTGGCTAAATGGGATGTACACGCCTCAGGGAAAAACAGCCAAAGCTATTACAAACCTCTTCTCTGTCTTGGCTTACTACAACACTTCTTCCTAAGAAAACCGCCACAGTGCACGGTCACACTCTACACAAGAAATCACCAAACTGCTGCTATTTTACTCCCACTAAAGAGAGACACCATCACAGACTGAGTCCAGAGAAGCAGTTAAACAGGGGCATCGCAAAATTCCATAGCAAGTGATATTAACACCTGTGAGTCTATAGAAGATACATGTTTGAATGTCACAGGTGCCAGGCAGAAATGGGCCTGACTTGTTTAGCAGATTACAAATTGGACTGACAAGAAACAGATACATGTCAATAATCTGAAAACAAAATGGTTTTTGGAAGGGGAGAATTTAACTCAAGCTTAGCCCTGTCTTGCCTCAGTTCACAATTTAGAATTTTTTTGCACTTCAAATGCTACTTCATATGAATAAAAATATATTGTACAGAACCCAGGAAGGTTCACATTGAGCTCAGGAAATGCTGTGCTGTTTGAAATGGACAAACTCAGCTTCCCCTTGCTTTATAGTGGTGTGCTCCAGTATCAGTATTGGAAGAGAGGCTAAGAAACTTAGTTTCTGACAAACTTTGTACAAGCAACATCTAAGCTTCACTTTCCCAATATGTAAAATGAAAGTACTTGCATACTTTCACTGCAAAGTACCTAAAGAGCAGTGGTTGTAAAGTGCTGGAAAAGACCTTCACATCCTGGATCTGCAATCAAGGGAAAAACTCCAAGACTTAGACTGAAGCCTTATGTACCACCTTGGCATGTGGAGAGGATCATATAGCTCTTTATAAGAGAGAAAACTGGAATCCAGTTGTTCATTCAACAATTAAAACTGCTGCTGAGGAAGAGGTATTTCTCCACATCCATTGAGAATCACAGCCTGGATACGGTTTGTATTCAGTATAGTATGAGGTATTCATCATCTCCTCAGCTCCTGTGCACACATTCTTTTTGTGCTCTTATTCAATGTTCCTCAAGCCCTCATAACCCAGATTTTTTGATTTTTTTTTTTAAGCAAAAGTTACAGTTAAGCAGAGATTAATAGAGTGGAAAGTTTGATGTATTTAATGATTATAAAGACAAGTCTTTGATAGAGTCTAAGACTAATTAATAGAGAAATGCAACTAATGATTCTTTGCTTTAGCTAGATTGTCTCAGATATCACAACAAATATCTTCTTTAAAGATGCTTCAGATTGTTCCATCTGCTTCCAAACATACGCTCAAGAAAGTCACTCTATAGCTTATTCGCCTGGCTGTATTTCCATATGCCGTATGCTTAGAAGCAGAAAGGAGCCTTTCTGCAATCCTTCTGTTTGAGTGAATCCCTGTGAATCTCTCTTGTCTGCTTGGATCTCCAGGAAGTAGCATTGAATCTCCTCAGCAGTGTTTTAATTGGCACTGCGAGAACATGCTGTCATCACTTCCCTTCATTTCCTAATGTATCTTTCCAAAATCACAATGCCTACTTCTCTAATTATTTTATTTGGCAACCTGAAAATAAGAGTAATTACAGTGTTCGCTATTAGCTTGTAAGAAGGACAGAGGACCAGATCGTTTGGAGAAAAGAAAAATCAGACCAGTAGGTCCTGGTTATACTCAAATAGCAGTCTCCAGAGGAAACGTGTGGGTGTCCATGAAGTCTTGCTGGCAACTTTGAGAGCAATTTTCCTTTGGACCAATACTGAACCAATACTTCAGCATGACAACAGAGGCAGTAACTCTGGATATGTTATATTCCTAAATGCAATGTTGAACAAATGTCTTTACCACATGTGGTCATTAAAGATTTGATGTCGAGATGAAAGGTGTTAACCTTGGAAACCTGGCCAGACTCCAACATGGGTAATTACATTCTGCCTCCCTAAGCAGTTCTCTGTAGAGTTTCAGCTGGACATTTCAGATCTTAAACCGTTATGTAGCCTTGCTGTGAGTGGCTTAAGAAAAGGACTTTGTTTGATCACTGCGACAACTCACTGATATTCTGCATCAACAACTCTTATTATGGAGCTGCAAACCTTAGAGTAGTAACAAATCATGTCATGGTAAAACTATTCCAGTTACTGTGCAATGCTGCAGCCCTTTTACACGTGAGTAGCCCTAGGAATGCAGTGAAACCTACTGTGCAGATAACTGTTGTGGGATAGACCTTTTGAAAAGAAAAAAAAAAAGATTGTATTTTCACTTCACTCACAGTGTCTGCCTTGGAAGAAACTCACAGGTGCAGGCTAGGGTTGCTGTTTCACTGGAATTGTTAAAGTTTGCCACTGTTTCTCATAGAAGCAGTGGATCTGTCAGTCATGGGAAAATTTTGCAGTCCTGTAACACCACTACCAAGCATAAGCATGGCATTTGCAGCCTGGCCACTGGATGCTACCAGCACGTTAAGTACTGTAGCACCGAGACCTGCTGTGCAAGCAGAGCACTTAATGTTCTTCTAAAGGAAGGTTCCCCAGAGGCAGTACCTACATTGCTGGGCAGATGCTCCCTGCGATACACCCTGCAATCCTTGTCCCCAGGTACACACCCTCGCCCCACACCATCTCCATTTCAGGAGATCTGCATGCACAGCCGTCCCCTACACGCACTAGTTTCCTTTGGAAGGCAGCCAGGGCATGCCTGGGGACCGGAGCCGAGCTGCGTGCTGCGAGGTCCCCAGTCCGTATGATCTGGGGACCAGGGCAGCAGGCAGTAATGAACTGCAGCTGCTGATACTGCAGCCTGCATTCAGAGGGCAAGCAGAAAGCAGCACTGAGAATATTTTGCGCAAGTTTCCCAAGTGTTAACAAGATTGTTATTACCATCGTTGTTATTACCATATGCATCTTTTCCTTACAAAAGGGCATCATATTTTAGCTGAAGCAGATACGATTCCTGCGAGTCCCATACTGAACAACACTGGCTCCGTACAAAGCCCTGATGCAGACATTCACTGAAGTCTGTCACACGACTAATTTAAACGCAAGTGACTTCAAGGACTGCAAACTGGAAATTGTGTAACATGTGGATCATCTTATGAACATAAAAGTAGAAATAAATCCTTGTTTATATAAAAAATCCTGAGCCTACCTGATCTTGTATTGATTGCCATGCTATCTTAGATATATTCATTTCACAAGATCTTTAATAATACTATGCAATAACCAGGGCCAGTGATGATTTCCTTTCAATGTTAAGTTTCTGACACCACGAATAACAACGTGGATCATTTTCAGATTTTTTTCCCAGTGCTCAACACGCAACTTATCAAATTCCCTTCAAGCATTCATCACACCCATGCAAATAATTTATTCTTCCCCACAGAAGCTTTGTGTTTGATCACAATGACAACTTACTGCTGCTACTCTGTATCAAATACATTAGGGAGCTTCAAACCTCACAGTAATAGCTAAATCACATCGAGGAAACCTATTGAGGTGAGCATCCATTCCCGTAGTCCTTGCACACAATTACACCTCATGAACTCAGTAAGATTTAGTTATGTCAGCAAGGTCTGCAGAACCAAGACCACACTTTTGAAAAATGAGTTGTTAATCCTGAAAAGGATTAACACATTGGAAGATAAGCAAATACCTAGCTCAAGATTATTGTTACAAGAAAGGCACTTTGATTATAAACTACATTTTTATCATTTAGGAGTCACCTGTCCTGCAAATACACATGCACTAATTTGTCTATGAAATCCCTGGGAAACCACAAACAGGTTTTAGAATCTGCTGATCACTGTAAGTAGTCCATCAGAATAGCTTTAGCAAATAAAAGAAATGCAAAATACTGAGACGTACCTAGAGGACAGACTCACCTGGCTGAGTAGGATCGCAGGCTGAGACCCAAATAGCTGGTAATTTGGGATGGAACGGCTTCTACAAATCAATCAGTACAGAAAGCCAACATCACACAAACTACGCATTTACCAGGCAGGGTTTGACAGCAACAAAAAAGCTACAGCATAGAAAATTTCTGTGTATTTTAAGCCTCCATCCCAAACTGACTCCTCATACAATTCATCTGCAGGCTGTAATTTACTAAATCCATCTGTTGTTCCTACAGCTTGCTCTCTGGAAATGCTGCATTTCAAGGGTCTGCTTGTTAGAGAAGGTCAAAGAGTAAAGCAGGCCCTTTCATTTTAAGTGACTTGAAAGAAAAGGAAAGGAAATTTATATTTAGAAATAGCAATGATTAACTAGGGGAAATATATTAGAGTATTAAAATAAACGACATTGAATAGCTCTTACTTCCAATTAGGCTGACTTTACTTCAAGAAAAATATTTATATACAAATATAAAAAGCTGGGAAATGCTAACCTATACTAAGATGAAAGCATCTCCTAACATAATTCATGTTTAGCCATTAAAATGGGTGATCACATCTTTATGTAGTTTTTCTTTTTGTCCTCCTAAAGTCTCTGCTTCTGTGCTTTCTTCTCTAGTCACCAAAACTTCTAGCAACTTCTGTCTGGTACCAAGCTGCATATTGCAACTGCACACCTTCCACATCTCCACAGCCTTCAGAAATGCATCATCTGCCACTACTGTGTCATTCCTGGATCCATACATACCACAAGCAGACAACTAACAGACTCACTACAGACTTAAGGACACAAACTCCCATACACATCAGTCCAAAACTGGGGGTCTCAAGAGCTAAAGTCTGGACCAGGATCCACCAAGATGTACCCTGGACTCCTGGCTGTATTTGGGGCTTCTGTTACCAACCCACTTGTTGAACAAGATAAAGGACACCAAAGCCAATTAAGAAAAACAGAAGAGAGCTGTGGGTAACTCCTGAGCATACCCCACAATCAGTGAATTGCTGGTGGTACTGTTGCAGAGCCACACACAACAAATGAAGCCAGCCCAGAAACCCCAAAGCTGTGCCTGTAGTCCCTCTGAACATACACAAGCTTGTTGTAAACAGGTGAGCTCACGTACCACTAGTGCTGTAGCCATCGTCAGGGGGAAGGGAGAGAACCCTGAGACCCCTGCCTAAATACTGAGCAGCTGATGCTGTAGTTGCCCAGATGTTAGCTTCCAGCTAACTGGTTACAGGTGCATCACAACCAGCTACAGTCATACATCAGGGCTGTGGTATAGACCGTGGCCACAGCCTTAAAGGGGGCAACAACTGACACCATCCAAAGCAGTTACTGAGGGAAAACACAATTAATACAGTTGGACTTTGACCAGGAGACTGGAATCACCATCCGTATGAGTGCAAACGTCTCCCAGGACCCTTGCTGGCATGAGTAGTCAGCCTTTCAGTCTAAAAAACATCCTAAGCTCGGGTGTGCTAACGTCATGCGAGAGTACTGGTTCAATCCTGACTCAGAAGAACCCATGTCACCCACGGAGTCACCAAAACCATCCCTCGCAGCGTGGGTTTCCTTGGAGTCCCCTTTGTAAGCCCTGCTTAGGCCTGACCCTGTTTTGCCTATGAGATTCAACATGATGCAAGTCAAAAGTCGTATGATGCGATGAGCTGCATAGTTTGTTTGTTTCCTTAGGAGCTCTCCCTCCCTCCCTCCGACTGCAACCCTACCAAAAGGCCTTTTTCTAAGGAGTAGAATAAGGAGCATAACAAAGTGTTTTCATTTACTTATGGAAGCGCTACTCCAGCAACTCCTCACAAGCCTCTGAAGTCAGCTCCAGTACAGTTATTTGGCCTAAGTTCATCTAAACTAAATGGGCTGACTTGCTTCAAATATATTGCACAACCAAATGATAAAATTGGGAGGGGAGGGGGGAATGACTAGTGATGACACATGTATTTAACACCACATGTCTCCTCTTTCCAGATTAGGAGGAGCTGGCAAGCTTCAGTCGGTACACATGCCAACAGCGGATGTCGGCACATATACAACACTTTTCAGAACAACATACTGTTGAAACATGTAGTTCAACTCAAAGGCACCCTTTCTGTTCAGCTAGCCCAAAACAACTATAAGAATTGTCTTGCTTAATATGGTAGGATTTGTAGCACAGCTTTTAATATTGCTTTAATCTGGTTTCTTTATAGCCACTTCAGAAGTGAGGAGAAGTAGGTAGGAGCAGCCATGCTGTGTCTTGCAAAAGATCCTTCACGTCCATTTGAATGAGGGGAAGTGATGAAACCGTTGGCAAGAGGGAAATGGCAAGGATAGAGGGGGTAGCATAAATGATGCAGGAATACAAGCCTCCCTTCCGCTTTTACCTTTCCTCACTTTTCTTTCATTTTTCAGTCTGAAGTCCAGAGAAGTATGGTGCTGACAAGCTCACCCTGACTTGTTGTCAGTGTGTCTTGAGAAAGTCATCAGTAAAGATCTGAAAGAAATAACATCAGCAAAATAATTAAAAATATATTCCAAGCAGTAAATGAAGAGTTCTGCATTCATTAGCAGAAAGCTCTTCCTTGCTGAGTTCAGATTTGTAAATATGTTCAGTTCTTTCCTCCTTTTCCTTTCAATTATTTTGGTGTGAACATTTATAAATCCAGCATTTCCCCCCCAGTCCCATGTTCTTTTCCCTGCTTCATTTTCCCCCTCATCTCTTCAATTATCTTTCTTCTTTCTCACAGCAGGCAACAATCATAAACTAAAAACAATGCAGAAAAAACCCCAACTAGTAAGTACAGAAATAGACACTTTTGCCATGGGTCTGAAACAGTGCTGAATATATCAGAAGTGATCGATATGCCCCAAAAGATATAGGTGGCTTTCAGACATTGGAATAATTTTCCTTTGGCTTCTGATCTGGCCACTCTATCCCACCACCGTTATCCTGACAATTTCCTTTTAGTCTCGCTTCCTACCAGCTGTTTCCATTTCTTTCCCCCTTTCTTTCTGTATAGCTCCGGCACTGGGAAGGAGGTGATCAGACTGCAGATTCCCAGGGAGGGCTTTCTGCCATGGGACCCACACGCATGTTCGTGTAAGGCAGGAGACTACCAAAAGCTCCAGCTCTGCTCTGCAGAAGTTTGATGTGCTAATGTGGGGGTCACAGAAAGAGCTGCAACCAAGGTTGTCGTAATAATCCTAAAGCTCTTTTCACTTTTCCCCAGCAGCACCAGTCCCCGCAGGCACCTCTCAGCGAAGCAGTCCCTAGTTTGGGTCTCGTTCTTTTCCCTGCCCTCTTGAGCACCCAGAGAGAGCAGTTCTCCACTAGGATGTCCCAGGTCACAACAACTAAAGCCAATTTCACTGTCGGCCACTCAGTTCAGCAGTTCATTGCCGCCGTCCAGCCCCGTTGGCAGCAATGACCCTCATTCAGATCTATCTAACCCAGGTTTTTTGAAACGATTCTTGTTAGCACCCTTTTAAGAATAGGGCTGTCTTTTAGAAATGGGCTCATTCGGACAGAAGCAGGTTGGGGAGTGCCTACATGTGAAATTATGCTGCCTCATCTGATGGAGCGCAGTCACCTTCAGTGGGAGATGTGCAAGAGGGACGAAGCGGTTGGAAGCTGTCTCTGGATAACAACCTCTGAACCAGGCTCAGCTGCAGCCTGGGTAGCAAGTCTGAGCAGAGCCTGAGCTAAAAGAACAATATTTGGATTTCTCCTGTACTTTGTTCCATCCAATGTACAAATAGGAATCCCAGGACAAAGTGTACTTTGTGTGAATTGTACCAAATGTACAGCAAGGGGCTACTTCTATCAGCTCATAAGGATTTTGTTAAAATGTAAAGGACACTGTCAGAGAAAAAGGGAACCCGGTACTTTGGTTTGGTAAAAATAAGGATTTATGGACCCAAAAATCAACATACTTTTCTCTATGGTTTACAGAAAAACGGTTGTGGAAGCAATGAGTTTGATTCTGCAAATCCGTCTTCATGGGTCCTTTTAATTTAGAGGCATGACTCATCGGAGCAGGGACTACTTGGATGATGGTATGACCACAGGATGCAGCCCTGGAAAAGTGTTTTTGTAAACAAATAAACATGCTCCTTCCTGTTTGAAACTCAGATCTTTCAGCATTGGGCAAGCGCCTGAGAACCTGACAGTGAAAGTAATAAGAAATATTAAACACGATGCCAGTTGCTTGGTCCAGTTCCAACAGCAAGAGGTGAACAGAACACATAGAGTGAAAAATAGATGAGTCTTTTAGAGTCCTTCCATAATCTGAAGTGAACAAAGAAAAGACTTGTTAAGTGAAAACTACCTGAAGAGATGGCCTTACAACCTGACAAAATTGAGACAGAGGGTATCCTCTAAACAAAGGAAAACCCAAAATGCGCTGGGAGCTTTGACGATGACTTGTGCCGTCTTGTGCCATACATGCAGAGAGTTATCCAAAGATCACAGTCTCCAAACCGGATTTCACACTATGGCTTTTGACATCTGATGAAGTCTTTTGAGAGAGATTATCCTCTTTTCCTGGAGAAAGCAGGATGCTGGCCCCAGTCGGCAGACGGCAGTGCCTTCACTACTTGCCTCCCAAGGGGGGAAAAAGGAGTCTCCAGTCCTAACAGCTGGAAGCATTTCCAGAAAAGCATGTAGACATTCGAAAGCGACCTAAATATTGCAATGTCAGGGAGTCAATTTTCTGTTGGTACTTTAAAAGCAATGTTTTGGCAGCTGCTGGTGAATCCTTTAAGTACGTTTAGATCAATGCATGAAGTCAAATAAACACTTAAAATCGTGCAAGATTAAGACAGGCAGAGTGAATCAAGTAGGGAAATGGCTGAGCGACTGCTTGACCCTTTTTTCCGTGGCGGGCTCGCAGAACTGGAGGATGCTCCAAACCGACACAAAACCCTGCTGTACCCCGGCGCACGCGAGCGAAGGAAAGGCAAAGTGGAAAGAAGAACGCAAGGCTTTGCCCTTGCCTTAGCTGGGTCGAGATGTTTCGGTTGCAAACGATAGATCTATTTTACCTATTAGAGCTTGTCTAGACTAAGGCAATGTTCCTGCTATGACTATGCTGAGGTAATTACACCAGTGTAAACCCCTTTGGGCAAAACAGAGATTTCAGTGGCCTGATTTACTCTGGTCACTTGCCAGGATTAGTTCAGCTGGTACCAGCCTATCCACCAGGAGCTCCTGCTCCCAGCTGGAACCCCACGCAGGAGTTCTCATCCGTCTCATCTCAAACATTGGCACTGCCAATCTATCAGTCAAGCCATCCTTATGGGACAATTGTACAAATGTTTTTCTCCAAAAGAATGGTAAATATTTAGACAGTTCCCCTGTTAGTAGAGAATTGACTAATTGGCTACAAAAAACCATGCTGAAATAACTCTGGTTTTAAATTAAAGAATATTTTGATTTGTGTGTGCATATCAGGGAAACGTATTTGCTGCAAATGCAATGAAATAGGAAGGCAGATGGAGGATGTTCAACCTGCCAGGGATAGCTGTGTCCCTTACCCACATTAAATGAACTTGTACGAGGGGCGAAAGTATGCCCAAAGAGAGTAAAATCGGACCTACTCCAAACTGATTCTATTAAATGAACAAAAAGCTGAGAAAAACAAATAAACCAAATTAAATAAATCCAAGTGTTTCACTCTGAATTCCCTTTTAAAGAACAGAAAGTGAAACCCTAGCCCATGAGAAGTTAGTGGCAACATTTACATTGACTTTAAAGGAGAGGCTTCACTTAATATAATGTGTACGGTGAAGCCACATAATGCCGCTGTGCCTAGCGCGGTACAAAAATACATGTGCTGAGTTTCACACACCGCATTCAGAGAACATGTTGATAAATGCAGGATGAGGAACAGGCAGGCTGACAGACAGACAGACTCGGTTACAATTTAATCTGGTTTACTGTTGTCTGCAGGTGTTATGGTTAAAATGTTCTAAAAAGTTATTATACACCTTTAATTCTCAACAGTTACTGGAAGGACAGTTAGAAACACTAACAGCAAAACGAACATGGTCCTTTAAAAGTCTCTTTGTTAAAAAAAAAAAGGGGGGGGGAAGTGTGTCTGAAGCACAAAGATGACATCAGAAAAGTTCCTCAATTCACAGATGGCTGCACCTTTCAAAAAAAATTAAAATAGGAACCCTAGATTGATTTAATCACCCATACAAGCGAAAAAACGTAATGAAGATACTTAGTGCCAAATTGGTTTCTTGGGACCTTTTCCATGTAAATAATACAAATCAAACCTTGAAGTTCAGTGCAGATATGATCTGACAAGTAAGCCAGGCTTTTTGTTTTACTTTGATCCAGCTCCAGAAATATTTTATCCAAGGTAAAGTTGTTTTTAAGTGTTTTCCATTTCGTTTTTTAATTTTGGATATTCATCACATAGGAAACTTGCTTTTAATGCTAAAAACATCGGTCTGGCTGAACTGACTCACAGCACCAAACGTAAAAGATTTCCTTATATTTGCTCCTAAGAGTGAAAATATCAAGAGCTCGCGATGTGACACGGGATCAATTTCAACTCGCTCTGTTATTTTTAATGGTACAGTGAACGAGGACAACTTGAGTTGAATATTTCCAAACATCAAGTCAAGCCTACTCCAATATTTTTAGCACTGTTCCCCTTCTCCTAGGTGTGTTGGTGAATAATATTTTTGAAAATAAGAAGATAGATAGGCCTTCATTTTCTAAGTGATCCCCCAAATTCCCCCCATGCTGCCATTCCCTCAGGATGCCGTCTGGGAGCAACAGTGCCTTCTCTTGGAAGTAAATCTCTACACGTTAGGCTTATTCTGATTTTTTAGTATTTTACTTTTACACTTCTGTTTGTTAAAAATAAAATTTAAAAAAAAAAAAATTAAAAAATCTTTTTTTACGCCATTATAAAACCAGAATGAAGATTCTGCAGTTCAGCAAACTACAGATATATATAAAAAACTGACTTTGTTCAGAATTTTCAGTGTTGTGTGCCTAAATACGGATTTCGGCACCTTGCTGTAGGCATCCAGTTTTCAAAAATTCAGCTCTTGTGAATAATGTAAAATTTTCTGGATTCTCCCACTTCCACAAATTGGTATGTAGTATATTTAGAACTAACAGGGCCCCTTTTCTCTTTTCACTCGAATATGTGGTGTAAGGTTAATGAAAATAAGATGGAACTTTTATTTTGGGTCTTAAATATAACATTATTAAACGTGCCCACCAGAAACGTAGGATAAAATATTTGCTCTGCTTGAAGATTATGTGATATTTGTATTCTAAGCCTCACCACAGTGGGTTTCTTTAAATAGAAGCTATACTTTACTCCTAAATTGCTTAAGGCAAAGGAAGCAGAGATGATGTTTTTATGAATGTTTAAATGCAAATGGAACTGAGAGTGAATGCTATGCTAGCTAACATCAAAGGCTCACCAAAGTCTCTGCATTAATGAGGCTCTTTGTTTCCTGGATCACAGATTACAACAGGTTTCCAACTCATTGCCAAGGCTTTATCTCCATTTGGGAGGGCTGTAAATCTCAGACGATTTTTTTCACATGCAAAACAAGAGGATCATCTGAAAGAAAAAAAAAAAATCTCAAAGTAGCAAATATTTCATTCAAATGATTATTACTCAAAGTGGCTGCAGCTTATTTTATTTTTGTGATGTTTAAAAGAATGGAAATTTGCAGACGGAGTTTCCTATGGGGTAGCCTCCTTATTCATTTGGATGGGAGAGCTGAGCAGGAAAAAAAGCAAACAGCATCCTTCCCCTCTCCCATCTCCTTCAGCCTGGTGTAAACTGTGCCCCCTAAATCAGAACAATAATTCTGTGTCATGCAAAATCAGCAATTAGCAGAAAGACGGATTTTTGCTTCATTTAAATATATTCAGTACTTTTCAAAGTGGCTCCAGCGAGTTCTTCTCCTCCCCAAAAAGTAATGAGATTATATCCCTAGTAATAATACCCTAATTAACAAGAAAAATAGGGACCGAGATTTTGAGCTTCCTATTCAAGGGCTGAATGTGACAATATGTAGTATATTGGGTCATAAAAAACAATTTACATGGCGTCATTACAGTCTGTAGAAAAGTCTCCAGGACCCAGGGCTATCTTATGCAATCTTAATTAAGGAAAATAAATATCGGCGTGTTGTTTTAAGCTACCGGAGACATGCACAGGACCTGTCGTATGTGATCAGAAGAGATGGGGAGTTTCCTTTTCCATGGGAACTGCTTAAAAAAAGAAAATCTCCGACGCCGACACAGAAGTGTCTAGTGTCTTCGAAATTGGCTGCGAAGATGGTAATTTCATGTTTCCTGACCCTCAGGGCCAGTCAGGAAAACTAATAATTTTCTGCAATCCGACGTCACGTCTGTGCCTCCGCCGAGGCCAGGGCCGAGGGCGCGATGGCGGGGAGCATCGCCCTGTGC